>NC_142012.1:79005125-79305125 GCF_049901735.1 Notechis scutatus
TTAGTCCAGAATTATATAGGGTCTCCTATTCAAGCAGATGGTTGGATTTTCACAATTAAAATGTGGACAAAACAAATTAACCAAGGATGACTCCATGGTAAAATATAATCATACTAATGTGTTTTAAACACAGGAACATCCATGACATTAATTGAGTTATGATCATTAAGGAAAGGAAGGGAAGTCTACAATATGCCATTTGTCTTTATAGGCAGAGTGTAAGAATAATATGAATCTATGGCATGTGTGACAGACGTGTTTGCCCCTTGCAACAGTGGTGGTATTCTATCGGTTCGGCCCAGTTCTGCATAGCCAGTGGCAGCGATGAGCAGCGGAGATTGAACCGGTTCTCTCCGCCCCTCTGCCGTTGGGCCCACCCACCCACCTGGGCTCCCATACTCACCTTTATCCTCTGAATTTGAAGCTCACTCAACTTTGAATTTGAGTGCTGCACAGCAGCTGCTGAAGCGACCGGGAGAGTGCAGGCTTGCAGGAGGTGAGTTGGAACGCCTCTGCGCCTGCACAAAGTGTGCATTTGGCGTGCACACACAGAGTGTGTGCACACGTGCAAAGCGTGCCCACCGAATCCCAGCACTGCCTTGCAAGGTTAATCTTTACTTCTTCCACCAAAAATCATCAAAATGAATCCAGGCACGGCTTTCTTAAACCTTGAGAAAACCTAGTGATAAACCTAGTGATGATAAACCTAGATGATAATGGGTGGGAGATCATTAAAGAGAGATCCAACCTAGAACTAAAGAGAAATGTCCTGACCGCGAGAACAATTAACCAGTGGCACAAGTTGCCTTCAGATGTTGTGGGTGCTCCATCAGTGGAGGTTTTCAAGGAAAGACTGAATAGCCACTTGCCCAGGATGCTATCGTATCTTCTGCTTGAGCAGAGGGTTGGACTAGAAGACCTCCAAGGTGCCTTGCAACTCAATTATTCTGTGATCAATTTAGCTGGACACTGAACTTAACAAAGCATGGACCAAAATCCAGAATGAAGGCAGGAGAAAGTTGCAAACCTGGCTATGTTTTCCTTGGCGTTAAGATGCCACCCAAGTGTTTTCCCCGAACCTTTGTGTCATTTACTACAATGTGTACATCTAGGAAAAATTGCTTGGTGGGCTTGGCTGGAAAGGCATATGATTCCTTTAATTTACATCCCTGACTCTGAACGAAGTTTCAGTTATTTTACTGTTGACAGAAAAATAAGAAACAAGAGTCCACAGATGAAAAGAGAGTTGGACAAACTCCGTTAAATCTCGAGTATCCCGAGGCCATATATTTTGCCCATTGTTGTTTTTCTTTCCTAGTTCTTGAGGCTTCCTCCCTCCCTCCTGCTCTCTTCTCTCCTCTCCTCTTCTCTCCTTTCCTTTCCTGCTGCTGCTATTTCCAACTTTTAACTTTTGAAAAGCCAAGCAGTTTAAGAGGATCTGATTGGTATGCAGCACCAATTGCCTAACCTGTTCCCAAGCCTGTGTGGAGTGAAAAATGGCCTGCATTTTCTTGATAGCCCATGTGGTTGTAAAGAATAAATGGCTAATGAATTACAGATGAACATTGACGCAAATTAATCTTCCTGATGTCCCTGGGTTATATGGTAGCCATTTAAAAGTTTAATCAATACGCTGAAGTTGGAAACATCCAGCCTGTGCAGTTGTTTGGATGTAATAAACATCAGAGGGAAACGGCGGCTCGTACACCAGTCCATGTATCATAATGACAGGTATTTATGTTTAATGGACTAAATATTTTTTATTGGTAGAGAGCAAAATGTCAGCCTAACTTTGTAAGCCTTGCATTCAACTTTCTTTTGTGGTTGGTGAGAGATGGCTGACATGTCACTGAAAATGAAAAGCGTGTCTGTGTCCATGTGTGTGTGTGTGTCCGTGTCCGTGTCCGTGTGTGTGTGTGTAAATGCCAATAGAGACAAAGCCAAGGATAAGCAGCCATGTTTGAAATCAACATTGTGCTTCTTTTTAACACTCGGCAACCCTTCATTGAATGAAAATGTGAGCTCCGGTTTCTGGCATCACCGTTAACGTTTCACTTGTGAAAAGATGAACGAAGGGAGGCTTAGCCAATCTCATTGTACACATGTTGTACTCTGACAATAAAGGTAATAATAATTCTGGGAGATTTAAAATTAGCCTGCTCACCATCTCTTGTTCACACACACACACACGACTTAATGGGAAGAGAGAAAACAAGGAAATGACGTTTAGAACCTGTACAGAACTTTCTGTTGGTGTAAAACCATTGCCTTTCCCAAACAGCCTATTATTAACTACAGTTTGAGACCATAAATTTCTGATTCCTGCCAGCTTGTTCAACTTTGCTATGAAGAAAAGTATGTGTGTTTGTATGTCTATGTGTGTGTTTGTGAATGTGTGTGTAGGGGCAGGATGCGGCCATTCTCTAAACTAGTTTCTAGCACCATAAGTTTTGATGTTTTAAGGTAAAATGAAGTATTTTTTTTAAAAAAATATTCCCAGTGATATAAAGGAATATGAACTTGATAGAGTAGTGTAGTGTAGTGTAGTGTAGTGTAGTGTAGTGTAGAGTAGAGTAGAGTAGAGTAGAGTAGAGTAGAGTAGAGTAGAGTAGAATCAGAGGACAGGAGTAGAATAGAATAGGAAAGGTTAGGATAGGAATAGAATAGAATAGAATAGAATAGAATAGAATAGAATAGAATAGAATAGAATAGAATAGAATAGAATAGAATAGACAGAGTTGGAAGGGACCTTGGAGGTCTTCTAGTCCAGCCCCCTGCTCAAGCAGGAGACCCTATACCACTTCAGACAAATGGCTGTCCAGTCTCTTCTTAAAAACTTCCAGTGTTGGAGCATTCACAATTGGAAGGAAGTCATTCCGCTGATTAACTATAAAACTATAAAAGTCGGCCAGATGCAATGGTTACAACAGTGAGTTGGCCATAATTTGCTCTGCCTTCTGGCTGCCTTCTCTCCTAGGATGGATCATGTACAATCTCTCCAATGTCAGGATTGTGGGTTCTTACCCAATCACAGGTTTAAGAAACTGTATAGCTGCTATTTTTACCTGCCTAAACCTTCATAACATGGACAAGTAGTAAGCCCATTCTCTAAACTAGTTTCTAGCACCATAAGTTTTGATGTTTTAAGGTAAAATGAAGTATTTTTTTTGAAAAAAAATATTCCCAGTGATATAAAGGAATATGAACTTGATAGAGTAGTGTAGTGTAGTGTAGTGTAGTGTAGTGTAGTGTACAGTAGAGTAGAGTAGAGTAGAGTAGAGTAGAGTAGAGTAGAGTAGAGAGAGTAGAATCAGAGGACAGGAGTAGAATAGAATAGGAAAGGTTAGGATAGGAATAGAATAGAATAGAATAGAATAGAATAGAATAGAATAGAATAGAATAGAATAGAATAGAATAGAATAGAATAGAATAGAATAGAATAGACAGAGTTGGAAGGGACCTTGGAGGTCTTCTAGTCCAGCCCCCTGCTCAAGCAGGAGACCCTATACCACTTCAGACAAATGGCTGTCCAGTCTCTTCTTAAAAACTTCCAGTGTTGGAGCATTCACAATTGGAAGGAAGTCATTCCGCTGATTAACTATAAAACTATAAAAGTCGGCCAGATGCAATGGTTACAACAGTGAGTTGGCCATAATTTGCTCTGCCTTCTGGCTGCCTTCTCTCCTAGGATGGATCATGTACAATCTCTCCAATGTCAGGATTGTGGGTTCTTACCCAATCACAGGTTTAAGAAACTGTATAGCTGCTATTTTTACCTGCCTAAACCTTCATAACATGGACAAGTAAGCCCTTGTTTTTCTAGTGAAAAATGGCTGCTGAGAAGGAGCAAGAGAGAGAAGAGAATACATTATTAAGAGTACAGTGGACTGCGGGAAGAATAATCCACCAGTCCTGGACCATATATATTGTTGACTGCTCCCTGAAGATCCATAAACATAACTCAAGATACTTTGCTGAAGAATTCTATTTGGGTCGGACACTGGGACCAGAGTTTTTGTCTTCCCAGCTTTCGGACTTGTCCTGGAGCCCATCCTCAGGGAACTTCTCTCTAGCAGAATGTGTGCTGCTCTGTGTGTTGTATTTATATTGTGCCTGTTGTATGTAGCTTTTTAGTTGTTGATTGGGGTGTGTTGATAGCTAGCTTTTAAGCCTTTGGCTGTTTGCTTGTACTGCCCAGCCCTGACCTTCTAAGTACTTGATACTTAGTAAATCAGCACTCCTGTTGACTGTCGAGGGAGCAGTTTCCCAGGCTTCAATCACTTCCCTGGCTGTTTTTGTGCCTGCTCGCCCAACAATCTTAGTAGCAGCAAAATTGAATGTATGTCCTTGTTCACTGCAATGGAAGGCTACCAATGAGTTCAGATCTCCTCATCTGACCACTCACTTGTGTTCTTGCAATCTGGTGGTTAGCTTCCTTCCCCATCTGTCCTACATAGTCACAGGGTCAATCCATGCAGGGGATTCAGTAGATTGCATTGCAAGTATCTCCCACCTCCAAGTGATCTTTACAATGCATAATTTGTCCTCACAAGGTAGCCTCTGGGTGGTGTGTGATGTCCATTTGCAGATCTCAGAAGTTGTGTTCTACGGCTTCCAAAATGTTTTTTGATGTATGGCAGGGTGTGCCATGTGGTTGGTCTTGCACCTTGTTTCTTCCTTTCTCATCCCAGTGTGTTGCACAGACATCTTGTGACAAATGTGACAACCAATTATATATGAGCCAGCAGTGTGCAACGGCAGCCAAAAAAGCCAACTCAATCCTAAATTGCATCAACAAAGGGATACAATCAAGCTCAAGTGAGGTACTAATACTACTCTATAAAGCCACACCTACAATACTGCATCTAATTTTGGTCACCACCTATAAAAAAGATGTTGAGACTCTAGAAAAGAGTGCAGAGAAGAGCAACCAAGATGATTAGGGGACTGGAGGCTAAAATATAAGAAGAACAGTTGCAGGAACTGGGCCTGGCTAATCTAGTGAAGAGAAGGACCAAGGGAGACATGATAACAGTCTTCCAATACTTGAGGGGCTGTCACAAAGAGGAGGAGGTCAATCTATTGTCCAAAGCACCCAAAGGCCAGACAAGGAATAATGGATGGAAACTGGTCAAGGAGAGATTCAACCTGGAAATAAGGAGGAATTTTCTGACCATGAGAACAATCATTGGAACAGAATTTGCCTTCAGGAGTTGTGGCAGCTTCATCACTGGAGGCTTTCAAGAAGAGACTGGACCTGCCATCTGTCAGAAGTGGTATAGGGTCTCCTTCTTGGGCAGGGAGTTGGACTAGATGACTTACAAGGACCCTTCTTTTGGAGCATTCTTGCAACTCTGTTATACTGCTCTGTTAAATGGTTGTGGGTACCCATTCTACTTGAATTGTTCGCATATGTACCTGCTCTCCAGCTTTTGGGGTACTACAGGGGGTTCTCACCCTGCCATATACAGTGTTCTGTTGCAACTCTGGAAGATGCTGGAATAGGTGAAATGGAGGGCATTTGTCCCTACAGTCACCAAAAGCTACACTTCAATTATATTGCATAACTGACTGATTAAACTCTCATCATAACATATACTCCTAGCTAATGTAGATTACTTTAGCTCTGCGAATTATTGTGCCCAGCCAACCTGCAAGTAACGCTAGCAATCCAGTTAATCCAATGAAAAGCTTCCATCACACTTGTCGCGGGGAGTCTTTTGTTTCACTTCCACTCTTTCACTTCACTTCGCTTTGTGGCAGCCCCTCAAATACTGGAATACCTGCTATCCTGTCACCCATCATCCTTCTTTTCTCTAGACTAGCCATGCCCAGTTCCTGCCACCGTTCTGCATATGTTTCAATCTGCAGTCCTTTAATCATCCTAGTTGTTCTTCCCTGCACTTCTTTGCATACAAGTCCATCAGTGGTGGGATTCAAATTTTTTTACTACCGGTTCTCTGGGCATGGCTTGGTGGGTGTAGTGTGGCTTGGTGGGCGTGGCAGGGGAAGGTTACTTGCAAAATCTCCATTCCCTCATCACTCCTGGGGGGAATGTTACTGTTAAATTCCATTCCCTCCCCACCCCACTAACCTGCTTTCCAGCTCCGTTCTCCTGTGCAGAGCAACAAAAGGAGACCCAGCTGATCAGCTGGGACTCAGGAGGCGGAGAATAGATGAGGGCGGGGCCAGTCAGAGGTGGTATTGGCCGGTTCTCCAAACTACTCAAAATTTCTGCTACCGGTTCTCCAGAACTGGTCAGAACCTGCTGAACCTCAGATTCTGGTGTTGGAACCACGTATCTCAGACAACACCCTGAGACCTCAAGTTCCTTTACTTTTGATGCTGAGTAACATGTATATTATAAAAATGGAGTTTACCCTGCAGACATAAGTCTGTTACCTGACAAATTGCATGTTGTTTTAATAGAGGAAGAAAGCCTGGTGGGTGAGTAACCTTTCATCATAAAAGCTTAGGGAAGAAATAAAACAGCCCCCTTGTGAGAGAATATCATATATTGCTCCTTATATCTGAGATTTAAAGTAATCTTTTGAAAAACCAAGTTAAATTCCCAATGGGCTGAAAAATGCAAAAGCCTTCGCCCTCATTTACATTTGTGTATCATCCATGTTTCAGAATGCAACCAATGAATAACACATAAACTACAGTATAGAAAGCGTCAAGGCACGAACCCAATATTTAAAATCCAACACACCCCCATTGTTGTGGAATGAAACGCACAGCAGGAATGGTTCCAGTTGACAGACACGCAATGAAGTCACGGCAGACAAAAACATATTAATTATATTCCTCAGTGATTAAGATTGTAACTGTTGAGATTCCCTAATTGTCCCAGGCTGCTGTTGCTTCAAAAAATTTGTGTTGAGGTTGAGAAGCGGTGGGGAAAATCACTGAGGTTTCAAAAGGGTTGAAATTGCCAAGGGTTGTCTTGGCATAATCCTGTGTTTGTAACACACTTCCTGGCTGAGTCAACAGCATGAGGTGGTAGCCAAGGACAAAACCAGAGAGAATTATAAACCAGGGAGAAATTGAAAGGAAAGGCAGGGGAGAGGGGAGAAAGGGGGCAAGGAGAGGATCAAAAATTTGGGTCCAAAGATTTGCTCTCCATGAGCGAGGTGTAAAAACTATTTCCAATGTTCTTAGCGACTTAAGGAAACGCAGCTGGGAGAATTGGAGCATTCTTGCAAACATGCAGAGATGGTACTCTATCTATCTATCTATCTATCTATCTATCTATCTATCTATCTATCTATCTATCTATCTATCAACAGGTAGGTGTGTGTGTGTGTGTGTGTGTGTGTGTGTTCCAGCATAACTCTGGAACGCCTCAAACAATTTCAACCAAACTTGGTACCCTCTGGAAACAGACTGTGGGGGTAAGACACCCCTAACACCCGTTGTGGTGTGTGTGTGTGTGTGTGTGTGTGTGTGTGTGCCTTAAAATGGCTTCTACTGTACAGTACAGTGGACTTGCCATGGTAATGGCTTCACAGTACTCCAGTATTCCACCCTCCAAGGAAATGTCAGGCGATTGGCCAAGTGCAATAAAAAAAAATGAAACACCAGCATAGACAAGAAACTCCCAAGGAGAAGAATTGAAGACTTGTGATGCTGCACCAGAAACAGTACAACAGTGTGAGTCTCAACTATAGGATTTTGCTGTCTAATACAGGATTGGAATAAATAAATACTCAGGCAATGCCGGGTTATCGGCTAATACTTAATAAAGAAAACCCAGAATCCCAGGGCATGTTTTGTAGGGCTGCTCAATATTTGAAATCAAATAATTGAGAGGGATTTTCTAAACTGGGCATTATTTCCTTTACTCTTGGTTTTTGTCTTGGGAATGTTTCATGAAACCAGGTTCCTATCATGGCTTGATCCAGCCCTGCAGAAAACCAGGGATTCCTCTCAAACAAAGCAGCTAATTCGATCTTTTCTTCAATGCAAATATCAGCCTTCTCAATATGTAGTGCAGTACCGATGGGCTAAAACTTTTGATAATGTTTTGGCTCGGGCCAAAAAAAAAGGGAAAGGGAAAAAAAAATCTGACGTTAATTGGAATGCAGTTGTTAAATTCGTACACTCGTTCTTCTTGTCCTGTTTGGGATGAGGAGTATCTTGGGAGGGGATGTAGCTGTCTGTGCCTAACTTAGAATTTCCTACCATTTGATGTATCCACAGTCTGGGGTGTTTGCAAATTTGAAATCTCCAGTCTTTAAAATGGTGCTCCCACCTCATTTTTCACTTGGTATATATGCTCCAGATAATGTATAATTGATAGCTTGCATTTAATGACATGGCTGGTATACAGATGTAAATGTTATTATAGCTTTTATATTTTATGTTCTCTCTGAAATATCATTTTGCCTTTGAATAATAATCCTGTTCCGATTTCTGGGGGCTCTGGGAGGCGAGATGGCTGATTGTTTGCTTCCCTCTCTCTCATTCCATCTCTCTGTGTCTCTCTCTCTGTCTCTGTCTCTCTCTCTCTCTCTCTCTGTATTTGTCTGTGTGTTATCTTTCCAGGGGAATATGAATTAGATCTTGCATGTCATATATTTCTTTAAAGTAATTTGGAATTTTAGGATATAGGATTTTCGGTGATTGATAGGCTGCCTGGTTGAGCTATATCCCGTTGAAAATAACTGTACTTGTACATGCTTACATCTGTCTCAGCTCGTAATTCACTTTCACATTGGGTTATAGATGTCTGTGTTCAGTGAGTCTATCTCCCCTTCAGGTATTATTTCAGCCCTTTGAGATAATAAGGAAAGTTTAATTGCGTTGTTAATTGATTTTTTGCACAACATTATTACCTTGATTGATTGCCAAGTTGATGAAAATGTTAGACACAGGCAGCGTAAAGTATCAGCTCGGGTAAAGAGTAGGAGTCTTGTGGAGAATAGATAACCTTGACGTTAAGAGCTATATCCTTCAGATATGTCTTCCCTTGACATATTGATGGCCCTTGAAAAGGGAAAAGTTGATTGTATGCAGAATGCAATCATTAAGCCCACTTCAGCTAGCTCTTGATTAATTTGTTTTTTTCCCCCTGAAAGATCTAGTTAAAGAGAAGGTCTCACCAGTATCAACAGCCACTGTTTCCCAGCCATCAGGGTTTGTTTTAAAGCATCTTGTAACAGAAGAAAGGGATGAGGCTGTGCTGAGCTCTTAGGGTCAGGGAAGGCCTCAAATACCTGTGGATTGCCACAGAGAAAATTTCGGGCTCCACTGCAGTCATAAATTGAGGACCATCTATAATGGGCCCTTAGCCTTCTTTCTGATGCTTCTACAGACACACCAAAACAGCAACTTGGTCACCAAAGATCAAGAGCGGCTAGTTCACGCGGGTAAATCTCTTTAGTTTAGCCCTAACTAGCTCACCCTTAGCTTTGACACACCAATGTGGCACTTGGGATGGAGCGTGGGGATGGGAGAGCAAATTAACAAGGCAAGAAATTGGAAGTTGTAGATTTATGACCCCCTCAACCCACAGCAGTTGACAGCACTGAAAGGGGTCATCCAACATCATGCTCAGGTCATCCAACATCATGCTCTGCGGATGCAACAGAATGGTCAATTGGATTCTGCATCCAGTTTCGGTCACCACGTTCCCAAAAAGGTTGTTGAGACTTTGAAAAAAGTGCAGAGAAGAGCAACGAGGAGGATTAAAGGCCTGGAGATGAAAACATAGGAAGAACGGTTGCAGCATTTGGGTCTGGCCAGTCTAAAGAAAAGAAGGACTAGGGGGGACATGATAGCAGTGTTCCAGTATTTGAAGGGCGTTGTGGAGGGGGAAGACGGGACGGACGCCTCCTGCATCACTCTGCCAGCCAAAAACAGGCAGTGGGAGACATCTTCTCCCCCCATGCAGCCCGTTTTCAGCCTCCACGGCCTCCTGCAGCACTCTTGCCAGCTGAAAATTGACCTCAGGGGGCCTCATGTGCCCCCTCGGTGGCCTATTTTTGGCCTAAACAGCCTCCTGCAGCATTTTGTCAGCCAAAATGGGGCACATGCCCCCCCCCACAGCCCGTTTTCAGCCTCCACAGCCTCCTGAGACACTCTGCTAGTTGAAAATGGGCCTCTTGCAGTACTTTGCCGGCTAAAACAGGGTGTGGTGGGGGCCCATGTGGCCCTCCTGTGACCCATTTTCAGCCTTCACGGTCTCCTACATCATTCTGCTGGCAAAAAACAGGCCATAGGGAGGAGGCAAGGCTGCACGAGGCCCACCCACAGCCATTTTGGCTGGCAGAGGCACCGCAGGCCAGTCCTTTGATATTTCCAGGCCAGTCCCGAGGGGCAGATCTAAGCACCCCGTGGGATGGATCTGGCGTGTGGGCCTTGAGTTTGACCCCCCCGGTCCAGGGTTTTGGAAGAGATTTGCCCTTGCCTGCTTCCTAGGGCTGAGAAAGAGTGACTGGCCTAAGATCACCCAGCTGACATTGTGCTTAAAGTGGGACTACACGGTCTCCCAGTCTCTAACCAGGTGCCTTCACCACTACCGACCAAATTGGTTCTTTTCCTAAAAGCAGTCATTCCCAAAATAATTGCTTGTTCCAAAGGTGCTTTTCTGGGGGGACAACCATGACCTGGATTGACTGAGAATCTCCATAGACATTTAAATCATAACCTAGTTACTGTGATGATTAAGTGACCAGAACCCCTGGTGAATCAATTTGACCAGATTGTTGACTGGACCGGGATAGGCTGTTAGGGGGTTTGCAGGGGTTCAGGAGGGCCCTGAGCTAAGATTCTGCACAGTTCGGAGGACCTCCCAATCCCACTCCTGGCTGGCCCCACCCATCCTGCCCCTCCCCTCCCAGGAGTCCCCACATGGCCAGTTTTGGATGCAGGTAAGTGTAGGGCGCACGTGAAGCAGAGGTGGGCATTCCGCAGGTTCTGACCAGTTCTGGAGAACGGATAGCAGAAATTTTGAGTAGTTCAGAAAACCGCCAAATACCACCTCTGACTGGAGATTTTACAATAGTCTTCCCCTCCCACGCCCACCAAGCCACACCCAAAGAACTTGTAGTAAAAAAAAAATTGAACCCCACCACTGACATGGGGGCTTGGGGAGGGCGAAAAATGGGCCTCCCAGAAGTTCGGGAAGGCTGGAAACAAGCCCTTTTCCAGCTTCCAGAAAGCCTCCAGTGCCCGGGGAGGCTGCTTTGAGTTTTTCAGCATGAATTCAGAAAAATAAACACAGATGGCTGATGCTACATTTAACATCTTTATAAACATAATAAGTAGTTTTCACTAACCAGTTGTCGATTTCTCCAACATGGAGCAAACTCAGGCAGAAACTTGTTGCAAGTAACTTCAGTAGCAACTCAGGAGCTCAGAAACAAGAGATCAGTTTCACTTTAGTTCAGCAAGCAAGCAGAGGAGTGAAGCAGTTTCATTTTCAACAGACAGACTCAGAGCTCAACATTGCTGCAGAGTTGCAGAGATTAATATAGAGCCACACCTAGGCTACTTCCAAACTGTCCACATTGGCTGAAAAGTTGTTATTCCTATTCACTGGCTGACCTTGTTACCAAGCTCTATTCCAGTTCATGAATATCCTCTGATAAAGCCCCCCTCCCCCACAGCATGGTGCAGGAGGCTGACTAGGCCATGCCCACTATGGCCCTTCCCATCCAATTTTTGAAGCCCACCCCTGTGACTGGATAACATTGTGAGAGTAGGTCCTTTCTCAGGCTTAGCCAGTTCTTCCTGCTCCACAACGCCTTACTTTAAATTGAAGAGGTGCTGGGCATTTAATCTGTTTACCCTGGCAATAAAGGGAACATTTAAGGACCAGTGATCAATGAAACAGAAGTATCAACCAGCATGAAGACCCTGTTATATTTAAGGAATGTTAATGTTTTGTTGTATGGCGCCTGTTGGGAGCTGGTGGCATATCAATCCAACCCTTCGACTCATCCATGTTGTGTTTGGCCATCCTGGAGATGCTTCAATGCATGCCGTGGTGGGGGCCTCAGCACTTCTCTTTTTTTCAACTTTGAGCTCTGCTGGAAAAGATTGAGAAGGACTGGAGAGCAAAGAAGCATGAGAAAACATGTTCTCTTTGCTTCGCTCTTAGAAGTGCGAGGCGGGGGAAATGTGCGTGCTTCAGAACGCGGCTTCAAAAGAATGCTTGGCTTGAGCCTCCAACAAAGTGAAGCACTTTTGAAGATTTGCACAGCCCTTCTCCTTCTTCTTCCGCATAAATGAATCCAAGTGTGTGCTCTTAATGCCGCGTTAGTATTTCAATCCAAAGACTGCCATATATTGAATTTGTTTACAATAAATTAGAATAGAATAGAGCTGGATGGGACCTTGAAGGTCTTCTAGTCCAGCCCTCTGCTCAAGCAAGAGCACCTATACTATTTTAGATAAGTGACTGTCCAGTTTCTTCTTAAAAACCTCCAGTGATGGAGCCATCATTTCTGAAGGCAAGTTGTTCCACTGATTAATTGTTCTCATAGTCAGGAAATTCCTCCTTAGTTCTAGGTTGCTTGTCTCTTGATGAGTTTCCATCCATTGTTCCTTGCCTGGCTTTCTGGTGCTTTGGAGAATGATTTGACCCCCTCTTCTTTGTGGCAGCCCCTCAAGTACTGGAATACTGCTATCATGTCACCCCTAATTCTTCTTTTCTTTAGACTAGCCAAACCCAAATCCTGCAACTGTTCTTCATATGTTTTAGTCTCCCAGCCTTTGATCATCTTAGTTGCTCTTCTCTGAACTTTTTCCAAGGCCTCAACATCTTTTTTGTAGTATGGTGACCAAAATTGGTTGCAGTATTCTAGGTGTGGTCTTACTAAGGTTTTATAAAGCGGTAGTAAATACTTCATGTGATCTTGATTCTATGCCCCTGTTTATACAACCCAGGATTGTATTTGCTTTTTTGGCTGCTGCCGCACACAGCTGACTCATACTCAAGTGTTCATCCACTAGGACTCCAAGGTCCCTCTCACAGTCACTGCTTTTGTGCTAGGTCTCAATGACAAGCATTGTCTCAATTAGAACCTCACCATACTTCAATGGCAATTAAAAATCAGTTGAAGAAGACCATGCTTCTTTATCTCTCGTACTAAGGCATCTATTTCCCAGTGTCCTTTGATAAACAAGTCTCCATGAAGCCAGCTATGACACAGTAAAATGGATTTTGATCTTTATGAGGCCACCAACTCTTTGCCCTAGAGCATCCTGGCCCCTATTCCAGATGTTTTCCCTAATAAAAAATACAGAACTGCTTTCCATCATGCATTCTTATGTAACCAGAGTTGTTCTTTTTTTTCTTTTTTCTTTGCTTGAGTTACAGTTACAGTTCTTCGTGTTCTTCATTTTTAAATGGAGTTTGTCACAGGAAACACGGAAAGCTGGTTCAGCTCTTGGGACAGAAATGGGGAGACTTCTGGTTGCAGTCCATCCTCAAGCACGGAAGTGATTCTGGACTGTTTGTGTGCTGCTTTGAGCTTCTAGAAACAGACAAGATACTATATAATCCAACAATCCAAAACTGTCTAAGGTTAACGTTTGCTTCTTTCAAAGTGCTGAAGTCTTTCTGGCAAACGGGAACATCAAACGGAACTTCAGTTGCTAATGGCTGCCCATTGCCCAGAATGTCTTATGGAACTTAGACAGTGGTGAGATTCAACTGGTTCTCTGCCTTACTGACCGGCTGGATAGGCATGGCTGGATGGTCATGTGACTGGGTGGGCGTGACCAATATGACATCACTCACATCGAGGGATGTCTCACCTCGCCTGGACTCTCCTTGCCCCACCCAACCCCACCTCGCCCCTCTCAGCCACTCCTTGTAAACTTGGGTGGCCGGGCAAGTGGCCGGGCGGCAAGGTGAGGAGTGACTGGGAGAGGAGGAGCTAAGGCAGGGCCGGGCATGGCAAGGCACGCTATTCAGCCAGTTCGCAAAACTGCACAAAAAGTTAGCTACCGGCTCTCTCAAACCAGTGCAAACCTGCTGAAATCCCACCACTGAGCTTAGATCATATAGGGGAGATGAGGCAATAACAACAGATTGTTAGGAACCTGCAGTGAAGATTTAGTCCACCCCAGGGGGAAAAAGTGATCATAATATCCATTGTCTAGGGCATAGCCACCACTATTGGTATTCAACTTGTGCCTTCAAATTGTTTCTGCTATGTAAGATTTGGACATTCACATTAACATTTGCTTAGAGCACAAGTTTTGATGGCACAATTAATTTTTTTCCCCTTAGACCGAACAAAAGAAACTGTTGCATTTTTCTTAGTGCTGGCTTTGCACAAAGATAGATAGTGAGTGGGATTTTTCAGTCTCCCACAAGTCAGGTTTCTAGACATGAGCTGGAAGCTATGAATGTACAAACTGAAGCCACAGATCCTTACAAAGCAGAAAGTAGACTGTTGATGGAAGCAAACAGGATTGCTTTAATTGTCCTAGAAGAATTTGGGTAGTTTTGTGCCTTCCTTTGACAAATTAATGCTGCCCTCTAGTGGTCAAGGTCTTCGGTTTAGGTGGGAATAGATTTCTTTGACCTTTGGAACTTGCTTTCCAGTACACAGGAAAAGATTTTAAAAAGAGACTTGTTGGAAATAGGCCATATCTTTAGGGATGGATCTCTAGGCATAATTTTTCATGCAAATAAAAATCAACATTCATAGCAACATCAATAAAATGTGAATAAAATGTCTGCTAAGCTTTTCTCTATGTCTGCTAACTGCAGAGATGATAGATAGATAGATAGATAGATAGATGATAGATAGATAGATAGATAGATAGATAGATAGATAGATATAGGTATAGGTATAGGTATAGGTATAGATATATAGATATAGATATAGATATAGATATATTGGTTGGTTGATAGATATAGATGATAGATAGATAGGTGACAGATAGATAGATAGATGATAGATAGATAGATAGATAGATAGATAGATGATAGATGATATAGATAGATAGATAGATAGATAGATAAATAGATGATAGATAGATAGATAGATAGATAGATAGATAGATGGATAAGCATAGATAGATAGATAGATAGATAGATAGATAGATAGATAGATAGATAGATAGATAGATAGATATATGATGACAGACCAGACAGACAGACAGACAGACAGACATACAGACAGACAGACGATAAATAGGTGAGTGGATGGATGGATGGATAGATAGAGATATAGATATAGATATAGATATAGATATAGATATAGATATAGATATAGATATAGATATAGATATAGATATAGATATAGATATAGATAGATAAATGATTGATAGATGATAGACAGATGATAGATGGGTGGATGGGTGGATAGATAGATGATAAAAATATAGATGATAGGAAGGAAGGACGAAAGAAAGAAAGAAAGAAAGAAAGAAAGAAAGAAAGAAAGAAAGAAAGAAAGAAAGAAAGAAAGAAAGAATCATAGGGCAGGAAGGGATCACAGAAGTCTTCTAGTCCAACCCAGGGATTATTCCATCCCAGTCAAATGATTGTTCAATCTACTTTTGAAAACACCCAATGATGGAGCACCCACAATCCCAGGAATTAAGCTATTCCATTGATTATTTATTCTCACTGTCAGAAAATGTCTCTTTACTTCTAGGTTGTACCTCTCTCTTTCCATCCATTACTGCTATTGTTAGGATGGTATTATGTCCAAGAGAAAGAAAGGGGGCATCTTGCATTCTACAAATATCTTGAGCTCTACATAGCACTGTTAATGCCTTTCCTGAAGAGCTGAATGTCACAAGTGGGGATATGGCATTTCTCTGTTGGGAAATGTTGTAGAAAAACCTACGAATGGGAAAAAACATGTAGAACATAAAATTAAATATGAAACCTATGAAACTATGTATTGCACACATTCATCCAAGAAAACAAAACCAAGAGAATTCCAGAGAATTCTCCAAAGCACGAGAGGGTAATAGGTGGAATCTTGTTAAAGAGAGATCCAACCTAGAAGTAAGGAGAAATTTTCTGACAGAGCAATTAATCAGTAGAATAGCTTGACTTCCAGAAGTTGTTGGTGTTCCATCACTGGAGGTTTTCAAAAATAAATTGGGCAACCATTTGGCTGGGATGGTGCAGGTTTTCCTACTTGAGCAGGAGAGTGGACTAGAAGACCTCCAAGGTCCCTTCCACCTCTATGATTCTATGTTCTACATAAGAGGGGACCTACTGCAGGTGGCAATCGTAGTATATTACGAACAAAATTAAAATAGACAACAGTTGTTTACTAACCAGTCTCTTGTCTTTGTATGTTATGTGCAACATGGATGAATACCGTGTTTCCCCCAAAATAAGACCCTTTCTTATATATATTTTTGCCACCAAAGAAGCACCAGGTCCTATTTTCTGGGGAATGTCATCTACTGACTAACCTCAGTTGCGCGCATCGCTCCCGGCCTCCTTTTCTCTGTCAGAGGCCTTCAGGAACTTCTTCTTCTGCAGCTGGCAAGGCTTTCCTGAAGGCCTCTGCAGCCGATAACTCTGGATCGATCCAGAGCTTTGTTATCAGCTACAGAGGCCTTCAGGAAAGGCTTGCCAGCCTTGCGAGCTGAAGAAAAGATGGGCTGGCAAGGTAGGTGTCGGGGTGTGCGAGGCCTGGATACACCTGTCCAAAGGTAAGTAGTAGGGCAGCTCAACCACCCCATCCCCATCCTAGCTTAATTTTTACCCGCCCACTCTGGAGTGAGTGAGATCTTAATTAGGGCTTATTTCGGGGGGGTAGGGCTTATATTGGGCTCACATGTAAAAATCAAGCCAGGACTTACTTTCAGGGTAGGTCATATTTTCGGGGAAACAGGGTAAGTAGGTCTTTTTATCTTTATCTAGTGTCCTTTTTCCTATTTTTCTATGTCCTTTTCACACATTTTACTCCTATTGAAAAACTAGCTGATATCAAGTGTGAGCTGTCATGTTTTGTGCATAATCCAGACATGGAATGCAGCTCGTCCATTAAAAACAATAGTTGAATTGGAAGAGGTTAGCAAACATATCCCCTGGCTAACATTCTAGAAAATCTTGACCAGACATGAAATGTGTTTCAGATATCAAGAATGAGGGACAGGTAGCCCTCAATGTACGACCACAATTGAGCCCAAAATTGCAGAATTCAGAAGTTCAGGTTTTTTAGAAAAGTTTGGATAGCCATTTCTCTAGAAGGTTATAGAGCTTCCTGCCTGAGCAATGGGTTGGACTGGAAGACCTCCAAGATCCCTTCCAACTCTATTATTCTGTTATTCTCAGAAGAGACACCTGGTATGGGAAAGGGTGAAGGATGCTCTAACTCAGGGGTGTCAAACTCAAAGCCCACGGGCCAGATCTGGTCCATGATATGGCTAGATCTGGCCTGCGGGGTTGCCCTTGAGATGGCTAAGGACTAGCCCCCAGTGCCTCAGCCTCGGCCCAGGCCAGCCAAGTGTTAATCTATAACTTGATGGCCACCATCTGGCTTGAGCACGATCGGCATTAGAAAGAAGAAAAGAGGTGGGAATGAGAAGAAGAGAAGGGAGGGAGGGAGGGAGATGGGAATGAGAAGGTGGGAGGCTGGGGAGTTGGCCATGCCCACCAGTGGTGAGATTAAAAAAAATACTACTGGCTCTGTGGGCGTGGCTTGGTGTGTGTGGCGTGGCTTGGTGGGCATGGCAGGGGAAGGATACTGTAAAATCTCCACTCACAGCCCACTCCTGGGGGAAGGTTACTGCAAAATCCCCATTCCCTCACCACCCCACTAACCTGCTTTCCAGCTCCGTTCTCCTGTTCAGGGCAACCAAAGGAGACCCAGCCGATCAGCTGGGACTCAGTGGGAGGCAGAGAAGAGATGGGGTTGGCGGGGCCAGACAAAGGTGGGATTTGCCGGTTCTCCGAACTACTCAAAATTTCTGCTACCGGTTCTCCAGAACTGGTCAGAACCGGCTGAATCCCACCTCTGGTGCCCACCCCAGCTATGCTCCCCCAACCCCCGAGGTCAAACACAACCCTGATGAGGCCCTCAATGAAATAAAGTTTGACACCCCTGCACTAAATTGCAGTTTAGCAACAACTGGAAGAGTTTCTACTCCCAATCCACATCCCATTAGCTCACATTGGACCTTAAGAGAAAAATAAATAATATAATATTTTTTTACACAAAGCGGGGGAGAAGAGAAAGAGAGAGAGAGAGAGACAACAGAAGCCTTCCTACAAAAAATTCCTATCCGGCTATTGAAATGATTGCAATAATTTCTCTGAAAGGACCCCTGTTCCTGGATCTGTAGAAAGCAAATGCAAAGATCACAGCATTGTCATTCAAGAAGGAAGAGCTGCCTTTCGCTCTCTTTGCAAATGAAGTACTGTGTGACATCTAAGGCACAGTGTGTTATTTGTTTCCCTGCAAGGGTTTGTGTAATGGAAACATTCGTGCTCCCCCCTCTCCCTCTTTAATCTGCTAACCTAATGGCTCAGATCCTTAATGCATCAGAGAGCCTTTAAACTATGCCTTAGCCTGGGTCAAAGAAAGCAAACCACTGTTTGTGGCTCAACTACATCATGATGACATGAAAGAACTCTGGCATACTATGTGGTAGATTATTAAACATCTATTGGTCTGTTCATTTCCATGCACTTGGCCCAGATCAAATTAAACCTTAACCTAGCCAGACAGAGTTGTAGAGTGAGTTTGAAGTTGTTTAATAATAAAAATTCTGGGCATCTGTTTTCTCCAGTGGTGGGATTCAAAATTTTTTTACTACCGGTACGATGAGTGTGGCTTGGTGGGCGTGGCTTGGTGAGTGTGGCGGGGGAAGGATACTGCAAAATCCTCATTCTCTCCCCAACCCACTAACCTGCTTTCCAGCTCTCTTCTCCTGTGCAGGGCAACCAAAGAAGACCCAGACAATCAGCTGGGACTCAATGGGAGGCAGAGAATAGATGGGGTTGGCGGGGCCAGTCGGAGGTGGGATTTTCCAGTTCTCTGAACTACTCAAAATTTCCACTACTAGTTGTCCAGAACTGGTCAGTACCTGCTGAATACCCACCTCTGGTTTTCTCCCATTTTTTTTTCCTTTTTATCCAAAGCTGCAGTGGAAATACTGAAATGATTTTAATCATGCATCAACTATGAGGTTTTACAGAACCGTTATGGCCTCATTCAATGTTTTCAAACCTGGCAACTTTAAGATGGGTGGATTCCAACTTCCAGTGTTCTCCAGCTAGCATGCTTTAAGATATGGGGATTTCAATGCCCAGAACCCCTCAGCCAGCATGCTTTAAGACTTCTGGGAGTTGAAGTCCACATGTGTTGGCATGTTAGAGGTGTCCAGGCTCATCTCTGACTTCAACCAATGTGCAACATTTGAGGTTCTCCTAAGCTTATGAAAACTGCCTCCAGCAGACCGTTCGATCTAGACTATTTAGAATTTTCAAGATTAAAAACTGGGAATCATTTTTATTTATTTATTTATTATTTATTTATTTTGTCAAGCAATTATAAGATAACAGGTATAAGTGTAAACATAGTTATGAATACATGAAATGGATACATATAAGAAAAATAAAACAAAAATAAAAGAAACAATAGGACAGGGACAGTAGGCACATTGGTGCACTTATGCACGGCCCCTATAGACCTCTTATGAAAGGGGTGAGGTCAATAGAAGACAGTCTAAGGTTAAGGTTTTTGGGGTTTGGGGAAGAAACCACAGAGTCAGATAGAGTATTCCAGACATTGAGAACTCTGTTGCTGAAGTCGTATTTCCTGCAATCAAGTTTGGTGTGATTAACCTTGAATTTGTATCTATTGTTTGCTCTTGTATTGTTATGGTTGAAGCTGAAGTATTCATTGACAGGTAGGACATTGCAATGTATGATTTTATATACTATACTTAGATCCGACCTAAGGCAGCGTAGTTCTAGATTTTCTAGGTCTAGAATTTCAAGTCTGGTGGCATAAGGTATTCTACAATGAGTAGAGGAGTGGAGAACTCTTCTTGTGAAATATTTCTGGACTTTCTCAACTGTATTAATATCAGATACATAATGTGGGTTCCATACTGATAAGCTGTATTCAAGTATTGGTTTAGCAAATGTTTTGTATGCTCTAGTTAGTAATGTGATATTACCAGAGAAAAAGCTATGCAGGATTAGGTTAACAACTCTTAATGCCTTTTTGGCTATGTAGTTACAGTGGGCTCTAGCACTTAGATCATTAGAGATGAGTATTCCAAGGTCCTTGACCTTTGGCCTGGAAATAAAATGATAAACTAAAACTGATAACTGATGAAGATGTGTCAAGCAGAAAGACTCTGTTCCTGGTGGGTGGATTAAAGATTAAGCAGTTTAATTTTGCACCAATTGAAGTTTTCGAATACTTTACAGTAAAATCGAAAAACAACTCCCTGGACATTTAGAACATAGAATAACAATGTATAAAATAATGGTTTCAAGCTTCTCTTCTATTACATAAACATTATGAAGGTTTTATTGATTAAATAATACAGCTATAATCCAATAGTAATAGTAGAGTAACATGTGTATTAATTAACTATTAATTAATATGCTATCTATAAGAGACAAGGAATACTTGCCAATTATTATCTATTATTATTATGAACTATCAAACCTAATATCAAATGTAATAGAAAGAAATATATTTACTGTTCTATTTGTACGTTTACTATTTTTTATTTCTGTATATTGGTATGTTAATATCTTTTTAATCTTTTGCAAATAAAGTTCGTTTTAAAATTTAAAAAAAAGAACATAGAATAACAAGGATCTTGGAGGAGTTCTAGTCCAACCTGCTACTCAAGCAGGAGATCCTATACCTTTCTGGACAAATGACTCTCCAATCTCCTCTTGAAAACCTTCAGTGATGGAGCACCCACAACCTTTGGTGGTGAGCCATCCTGACTTTCACTGTCAGGAAATTTCTCCTTGGTTCTAGGTTGAATCTCTCTTCTAATGATTTTTGCACCCATTACTTCTTGTTCTGCCCTCTATTTCTCTAGGGCAGGGGCGTCAAACTTGTGTCATCACAGTGGCGTCATGTGACATAATGTGACTTTTTCCCCCCTTTGCTAAAATGAGCATGGGTGTGGCCAAAGTGTGACTCATCCAGCGTGGATGTGGCTCTAGGGCCTTGGAGAGGGGAAAAATATGTTAATAGATTTTAAATAAAGTAATGCTTTCAATGGGTAAAGTCATCTGTGTTGTCAAATTTTCAATGTAAGAAGAGAATTTTTAATATTTAATATTCAAGAATGTTAACAAGAATAGAATAGAATAGAATAGAATAGAATAGAATAGAAGAATAGAATAGAATAGAATAGAATAGAATAGAATAGAATAGAATAGAATAGAATAGAAAATAGAATAGAAAAGGGAATGGAATGGAATAGGGAATAGGGAATAGAATAGAATGTCTTTAGGATAGAATAGAATGGAATGGAATGGAATGGAATGGAACAGAACAGAACAGAATAGAATAGAAAAGAATAGAAAATGGAATGGAATAGAAAATAGAATAGAACATAATACAATAGAAAATGAAATGGAATAGAAAGTAGAATAGAATATGGAATGGAATAGAATAGAATAGAATAGAATAGAATAGAATAGAATAGAATGGAATGGAATGGAATGGAATAGAACAGAACAGAACAGAACAGAATAGGGAATGGAATGGAATAGAAAATAGAATAGAATAGGGAATGGAATGGAATAGGGAACAGAATAGAATAGAATGTCTAGAATGGAATGGAATGGAACAGAACAGAACAGAATAGAATAGAATAGAATAGAATAGAATAGAATAGAATAGAATAGAATAGAATAGAATAGAAATAGAAAATGGAATGGAATAGAAAGTAGAATAGAATATGAATAGAATAGAATAGAATAGAATAGAATAGAATAGAATAGAATAGAATAGAATAGAATAGAATAGAATAGAATGCCTTTAGAATGGAATGGAATGGAATAGAACAGAACATAACAGAACAGAATAGGGAATGGAATAGAATAGAAAATAAAATAGAACAGAATAGAATATGGAATGGAATAGAAAATAGAATAGAATAGGGAATGGAATGGAATAGGGAATAGAATAGAATAGAATGGAATGGAATGGAAAATAGAATAGAATAGGGAATGGAATAGAAATGGAATGGAATAGAATAGAATAGAATAGAATAGGAATGGAATAGAATAGAATAGGGAATGGAATAGAATAGAATAGAATAGAATAGAATGTCTTTAGAATGGAATGGAATGGAATGGAATAGAATAGAATAGAATAGAATAGAATAGAATAGAATAGAATAGAATAGAATAGAATAGAATAGAATAGAATAGAATAGAATAGAATAGAATAGAATAGAATAGAATAGAATAGAATAGAATAGAATAGAATAGAACAGAACAGAATAGAATAGCGAATAGAATAGAATAGCGAATAGAATAGAATAGAATAGAGAATAGAATAGAACAGAACAGAACAGAACAGAACAGAATAGCGAATAGAATAGAATAGAGAATAGAATAGAATAGAATAGAATAGAATAGAATAGAATAGAATAGAATAGAATAGAATAGATTTTCTCTATTTAGGAGAATGTTGAAGGCACCATTATATCAAATTGTTCTACTGTTTAATACTAATTGGAAGGAAATTTGATCCATTTCATAGCCTGAAAGGATGCCTTTTTATTTCCTCCAAGCAAGCGTGTACATTGTAGTTTAAATATTCAAGAGTCTTGAGCGCTGCACGCTCATTTTTAATGCATTTTTTTTTTGTAAAGTTGTGTTGGTATGCATGCATGTATTTGTTTATGAGGATAATTGCTTCCCCCTCCCTGAAACCACCCCACCCCGTCAAGCTCCAGTAGGTCTCCGGTCCTGACAGTCCAATGTAATGTTTGAGTGAGACAGATATCTCTGCACAGGCGAACGATGGCAAGATTGTTACTTACTCAGTATAATTAGAACATCCATTCCGCAGAGGGAAAACATTTAAAAGATAAAGAGTGTATTTAAAAATGAATCTTCCCCATGCAATTTTTTCATAATTATACTTTTAACAGCTTTTGGGTGACGGTGGAAGAGGCTACTTAAGAAAAATTAGGTGCTTCATTTGGAGACGAATGATCCTTCGAGAGAAGGGGTTTTGTCATTTTTCAAGAGCCTGGGTAGAATAGACCTGGTTCTCATTGTATCGGATTATATTTTGCTTATTAGGTCCAGCACTGAATATTTTAATTAAAAATGCCATGTAGGTCATTAAAGGTTGGCCATTTCCACCACCCCCCTCTCTCTCACACACACACACACGTTTTCTGGAATTATTTTTCAGAAGATATTGCTAACAGGAGAAATATTAGGAAAGAAAGACCTTTCCCCCCCAAATGCTCTTCCTAAAGCCCCCAGCTCTGTTCATTTTGCAGAGTTTTTTCTCAGCTGCTAAGAGTGGGAAGGGTGTGTGTGTGTGTGTGTGTGTGTCTTTGTGTGTGAACATAAATCCTTGTGAGTCTGCCTCTCTGTGTATTAAAGATGCAGGCCTCTTTGTCAGCTCATTGAAACGATAAGGGAGATTATTGCTTTACAAATACCGTAACCTTCCTGATAAAAAATAATAGTCATTCCACGAGACTGTTTTTAGCTTGGCTTTTATCAGAGACCTCTGAGCGGGAAAAAAAACAATAACACGCACACAAAAATGTGAACATAAACCACCCAGTAATGGAACCGAAGCTGTGGCTCCTTAGTCGATGCTCTCCTTGAACACAACACTTCATTAATTTAAACAACTGTAGACCGAAGGACTTGAGAAAAGAAAAAAGAAAAAAACTCAGCTAGCTTTAACCCACAAGCCCCTTTCTCCTCAGGCCAACCACCAAAGCAGCAGCTGGATTTCATTTCTTGCTGCCAGACCGACCAACCTCCTTGCCCAGCGTCCCTGGAACTGAGTGCCGTTCCTTGAAGGACTTTATTTGAGGTGACAGCTCCTCACACTTTCGTGTTCAGATCACCTCAAGTCGCGGAGATCGCCCTGAAAAAAAGAGCGCTTCTGCCACAAATTCCAAATTTAGATTGACTGAGGTTGTCCTTAGGCCGCTCGGATTGAGAACCCCATGACGGCGGAGGCCTGCCAGGAACTTCAGAAGCAACGCTGGAGTTTTCTAATGATGTCTAGGGAAGGAAAGGAAGGGGAAAAAGAAAAGAAGAAAAAAGAAAATAAATCTGCAGGAACCTCAAAGAATATTCTAAGTGATGGGAAAGGATGTCAGGTTTTGTTAGCACCGGAGACAGTGTTGGAATATACAGGGAGCAATACGGCACCAGTATCTCTGACCTGTGTTTCTGTTTTCTGTCACCGCACACAATTCTGGGCTTGTCTTGAATCCTGACAGTGTCTTCTCAGATCAAGTTATTGTTCAAAGAGCCCCTCTACCCAATCATCACTTTTTGTTGGAAGCCTGGCCTTTTGTCTTGAAAGCACTTGATGTCCATTTAAAATCGGGATGGTGACGGCAGGATCTGTTTGGCTGTCAAGAGATCATTGACAATATTAATACACTGCCTCCTTGTCTCATTTTCTAAGCCACGAAAACCTCATCGCAGGCCTGGTGCATCTGTCAATGGAGCACCACGATTTCCATAAACAGCCTGTATTTCAGGCGCTGAAGAAGAAGAAAAAAACAAAACAAAACCCAGGATCGGCTTTATGGATAGCTTTGTCCGTCCCATCTGCCAAAGGAACTTGAGGAATGTTGTTAATAAAAGACAACCCGTGCTAATAAAAATACACTTCATGGTCTTTAAATTTTGATACTTAAAATCGACAGCCCTGAGTAGCCTCGTGGGGGAAAGAGAAGCAGCGATAGCTTCAGTGTTTGTCATGAAAAGTCATTCTGGAAGATAAAAGCCCTGTTTTTCATGGAAGGCGACTTCCAGAAAAAGAATGGGGGATTTATCTATTTCTGATAACATTTTACCTTCTCAGCTGCTCACCCGTCAGTCTAATCTATCTATTTCTGCCTTAATCTACCTAATCTAATCCGTCAATCTAATCTATCTGTTTCTAAAGAAAAACAAATGTGGAATTGTATGCATATTAGGTTGTGCATATTATATTGTCGCCCAAATTAGGTGTTTCCAAATATATTATTTTTCACAATAGATTTGAACATATTCTTTCAAAAGACACCTTTCTAAATATCCATACATGTATACGGAAAGGCAGCCGCCTTGAATTTAATTTACAGTCAGCACTCATTATCTTTGTTGACTTGAGAATTTTCTGGAAATTTTTGGAAAGCAGAAGGAATATGGATAGCTTAGCTATGATTCGGTAGGTCCAATTAATTTGGAAGTGGGAAAAATTGAAAATACAACTCACTATGAAAAATTTTCAGTTGCAGTTATAAGACTTTTCAATTGAATATTATACTCTTTGTCAATGTATTTTTTTTGTCTCAAAAATATTCAATTAAATTCAAAATGCTTAAATATTAACTTTGTTGGCCTACATTTCAAAATCTGATGAAGGAAAGAACATTGCTTTCTGGACTAATGAACAGATCAATCTAACATACTTTTGATTTTGCGGGTCTTTGAACTTTACAATGAACTTTTAAAAATGCCAAAATGAATATTATTTTAGTGTCTATTAATATATGATACTCTTATAAAGGCTTTTTAAAAAAAATATAGATGCATATTTTGGAAGAAAAGCATAATCAAATATTTATTTAAATAGAATTATTGTGTTCTTTTTAAAATCCAGAAGTAGGATAAAACAGATTTATAAACAAATAGACATGAAATGTTTCTACCAAAGGATCATTGGTAAGGTTTGACCATCAAGTGCTAAGGCAAGAATCTTCCATGTGTTTTGATTCCAACAGCATTCCAATGATCAGAAATTATAGAAATTGTAGTCCAAACTTAATTCTATATTATACTAGTTCAATACCCATGCTTCGCTACAAAACTATGTGGTCAGGGTTAGTTTTTGGGGAGGAAAATAAGGGGAAAAAATTCTGCCTCTGCCTGCCAGCATTCATCGGTATTCATCTGGTTAGCATCCTGTCAGTGTGTGTGAGAGTTGAGGGCTGTTTGGAAAGTGAAACAGTATTTGCTGCATGACAAGAAAACAGCAAGGAGCCTGGGTGTGGCTTAGCTCAACTAAGTGCTGTGAAACTTGGTGCTGTGAAACTGAAACGGAAACTCCTCTCCTCTGCTTGTGTTTTTCATTTGGAACAGATTTCTCTTCAGGTAGCGAGGGGGAGTAAAACTCTTTAGCATCAGAGCGTGTTAATAATAATAATATAGAAAATACTAATGCTCTGATGGTAATTTTGAAAAATCCTTTCTCAGTGAGCACCTAGAAGCCAAGATTTCAAGTTTGTAGGCTTTCATAGCCCTATCACATATGAAGAAAATAAAATAAAATAAAAATAAATAAATAAATAAATAAATGAAGGGATGTGATGGCTCAGTGGCTAAGATGCTGAGCTTCTCAATCAGAAAGGTCAGAAGTTCAGTGGTTCGAATCCCTAGTGTTGCATAATGAAGTCAGCTCCTGTTACTTGTCCCAGCTTCTGCCAACCTAGCAGTTCGAAAGCATGTAAAAATGCAAGTAGAAAATTAGGGACCCCTTTGGTGGGAAGATAACAGCGTTCCGTGTGCCTTCGGCATTTAATCATGCCAGCCACATGACCATGGAGACGTCTTCGGACAGCGCTGGCTCTTCGACTTTGTAACAGAGATGAGCACTGCCCCCTAGAGATAGAAATGACTAGCAAGTATGCGCGAGGGGAACCTTTACATTTACCTCTACCTGTGCATTTTCATGCTTGTGGTCTACCCAAAAAACCAGATTGCTAAAATTCTGTCTAAAGTACACGATTGTTGTTGGGTAATTTTGCTTTCTGAATTTGAGTGGAGCCCGTGCGAAGTAAATTTGAAGTCAAATTTTATGTAGGTATAAAATAGACATATTTAGTATTGCCCGACCAAGTGAACATCTAGTTGGCCTTAGTTGATCTCAAGGACCTAATTTGTATTTGGAGTGGTCTACAAGAGCTTTAGACAAGATTAAAATAAAAAGAAAAGTATTTTAGTATTTTATTTTTAATGCCCTACAATCACCAGAAACTGAACTTGATTTGAAGGAAAGCTAGGTCTTTAAAATGTTGAATTAAAAACGTGTGACAGATGTTCTATATTGTATGTTGTATTGCAACAAGTATCCTGAACTTGGATTTACTTGAGAGCATTGCTGTTTAAGTGACTTTGTTCTCTCCATGGATGATTCTTGATCATCAGTTCTCTTTCTTCAAGAGAAGAACACGAGAGAGAGATTGTGGATTCTTGTCAGCTGCTGCTCCATTCGAAATCCAAGAAAGAAATACTTAGACTCCGTTAATCAAAGAAAAGATATCTTTTACTGGAAATCAAGTGGTAGCAACAAAAGAATTCGGAATCTGAGAAAATGGGCACGTAAATCACATATACAAAATAATGGCAACGTTCCCACTCCCAATAGTTCAATTGGCTCATCCAATTAAAAGTTGTGAATATCATCATGTGGGCATCTCCAGGTGGTGATGAGGCTTCTGTCCATTGACCTTGACATAGTTTGATAAAGGTTTGCAGCTGCACATAGCATAGAAGAGAAGCTAAGCAAGGAATAGAAACCTAAGCAAGAATGTACTCCCCCCCCCCCCCCAGTTTATACAGTTCTGGTTTGTAACACCTCCAGCTCACTTTCCATAATTTTTCCCCCTCCTCCCCCCGTTACTTATAACAGCTGAAAGATGCAAAGCAAAGGGAGAAAATCTTGAAGGCTGACATTTGGCCCTCCTAGAAAAAAGACGTTAGTCCTATAAAAGAAGAAAACATAGAAGGTAATAGTCAATATACAGGTAACATCAAAATACTCATATTTTTAGGGTTTATCAGGATATTTAGTACGAAATGCTTTGACAAGTGTAGGAACTCTAACATCCTTTTCATTGACCCACTCAGCTTGGGAAGAAGGAAAATGTTTCCAAGCAACTAAATATTGGAGTCGACCCCTCCATTTCCGAGAATCCATATGGCTCCAGACTTGTGCCACAAAAAATCCTAACTCCTTGGGATCCCCCCCATATTTTACTTCCAATGGAGGCACCTTTGGAGTTCTACGTCTTCTGGCAATTACTCCTCCCGCTGGGGGGCCCTGGGCTGCTGCTGCCTGTTGCGCTAGCCCGGGTTGATTTATGGGGGTGGCTGCTCTGCTTCTTCTGGCTGGGGCTGCCTCCCCCTTCTCTCCCTCATACCTTTGTTCAGTTTGAGGTTCTCCGATAGCTTCATTTAGAAGATGCATGGCTTGAGTTAGTAAGAAACTCTTCCTTTCCTTCTCTTGCCATGACTCCTCTCTTCCACGCCGACGGGTAGTGGTCACTCCTTTCCTGAGGCTTTTCCTCAGGATCCTTCCAGCCGACTCCCAGGGACCACTTGGGTTTTACAGCTGGTTTTTCCCCAAGATTTAGTTCTGCTAACAAGTCAGCTTCCCTTGCTTCCTCTAGCAGCAGAGAATCTTGTCCTCCAGTTGCTCCCAGTTCTTCTTGGTCACTGGCTGGACTTGACATGATGTTCAGACCCCCTCGGAAGAAAATGTATTATCTCTCCGGGTGGGCTGGTAATGTGAGATTCAGAATAATGTCAGCTGCTGCTCCATTCAAAAGGGAGAAAATCTTGAAGGCTGACATTTCCTGTTCTACTTGCGAGAAATGCTTGCCATGCTAGATAGCTACATTGGATTGAATGCTTAAGAAAGAGGTACCAATACACATAACATATGCTACGGTGAGCCTGGAAAGCAAAATCAAATTCCTTTCTACCTTCTGGAAAGTTGCACCCTATTTAAATAAAGAGGTGGGGAAAGAAGCGTTGAACTTGTTCCTTTGCCTCAAAGATAAAGCAGAATGCCATGCCCTTTGTGCAGACTGACTCTGAGGGGGAGGAGGAACAGCCGACAGGGAGTGGAAGTGGGGCTCCCGAGGTTGTGGAGGAGGCTGGGGAAGGGCAGAGGCCAGTTGGGCAGTCAGAGGAGGACCCAGGCCCATCCCCTCTCCATCTTAGGGCACGCAGGGAGGAGAGGATAAGGTAGAGATGTGGTCTACTGGGGAGGAGAGGGCCTTGATCCTCTTCATGGGCTGCAGCTGTGACAACTGGATAAGAAGACGGACATGCGTACAGGCAAGTGCTGGAAACAAAGTGTGGAAATATCTCTAATTTATTGTTCCTCTCTGAGTTTGGCGTCCTTCTCAGTGTGTGTTCTGATATTTGTGGACATCTTCCAGCCTTTATCTTGCCTGGTTTGTGTTGTTTTTTATTCTTTATAATTTAAACAGCATTTCCTCCTTCTTGTAACTGCTTGTGTGGGAGTTTTTTTTGTCTCCAGTCAAGGATATTTGGAGCTTGAAAGCAAAATAAAGGAATAAAAGGGGCTTCACCTGTTTTTTGTGACTGTGTTTATTTTGTATCCCACCTTGGGTCATCACACAGAAAACCTAGTCTAATCTAGGCCATGAGAGACGGAATACAAGATTGAAGGAAACTCAGCTTTTATACTCATCGTTTTTATTCCCATCCCCTGTAAGGGTTCGCATTAGATACATCACAGTAAACTTCTTCGTTTCTCTTTCTTTGCTGCAGGTGTTCTGGGGAAATGCCGCTATGTCTACTATGGGAAGCATTCAGAAGGCAACCGATTCATTCGTGATGACCAACTTTGAGACCAAGAGGTCTGCAATGCTCTAGTTGTTGGCATGTGCTACCCACACATCTTCCATCTGCAGCTCAACCCATGTAGAGGTACATACATCATACCCGCACACAGTCACCCATGGCATTCGATTGGTCGAAGGGAAAGAAAGAGAAAGTGTAAATCAGTCCTCCACTATCTCAGGCTGACTTTGCCAGGCCTGTCATAAAGCATCCTTCTGCTTGAGCCTGAGTAGACACATAGATGTTGACAGGATTGCCTCTAAGCAGGTTCCATCTTACCCCGGTGACAGACGGCTGCGGCAAAGCACCAGACCTGACAGCAGGGACACCATGATGGATTGCCTGACCCAAATGTTGCTTACAAAAGAGCAAAAGGTCACACCTGGGCCTCGCTGAGCATGCTCCGATGGTCTGAAGAGAAGCATCTCCTTCTGGCTTGCAGCTTGTTGAGTGTGAAATCTACATGTCTGTCCAAAGAGTAATAGTGCAATAGGAGCAATTAAAGGGCATCACTTTCTTATCCAACTTTATTTTCCACAAGAATTAAATATTTCAGGCGGGTTGTGTGCTGCTTGTAGAGAAAAATAAACATGGTTTAACTCTAAGATCTGGAAGAGTGGTTTCTTGAGAAATGGTTTTTTTTTTTTTTTTTTTTTGCGGGGTGTTGAAGCATTACCGGAAGGAATTTGGGAAGTTTAAAATTTGCGGAACTATTTATATCTCAACCTTCTGCTTTTGGTGAGAACAACACTTGAGGGTGCTTGAGAGTCCAGGGGTATCCACAGAAGTGAGGTCAAAAAAAAAAGTCAAGAATGAGGCTGTTACCACATAAAAGACCCACCTCCAATTTACATGCAAAGCCGTCTTCTAGGTGACGTGATCTTTTTCTTTCTTTTTAACAATTCCCCCAACTTCAATGATGGCTCCAATTCTGTAAAACAATCTAGGCAAAATCGCTGTTAGGAAACCATGAGTTTTGTCAAATCACGCACAAGGAATCTCGGCACCCTGCTACTTTCCTCCCTTTATCCCTCATGGGTCTCGGCACCCTGCTACTTTCCTCCCTTTATCCCTCATGGCCTTCATGGAGTTTTCTCGGCACCCTGCTACTTTCCTCCCTTTATCCCTCATGGGTCTCGGCACCCTGCTACTTTCCTCCCTTTATCCCTCATGGCCTTCATGGAGTTTTCTCGGCACCCTGCTACTTTCCTCCCTTTATCCCTCATGGGTCTCGGCACCCTGCTACTTTCCTCCCTTTATCCCTCATGGCCTTCATGGATTTTTCTGGAATTTCAGGGAACACATGGTAAATTTATTATTAGATGGTACCACAAGTGAGAACTGGAGGAGAGTACACTAAGCCCTTTCCACCTACACCCATAGCTTTACTTTGATACCTAATTGTGTCCTTAGTGCATAGCCTAGACAGAGTGAGTATATATATGTTGACAGTTGGAGATTTTCATAGTGAGATCCAAGCTGGAAATGAGGAATTTCCTGATAGTGAGTCCTATTAACTAATGGAATAGATTACATCCCAGAGCTGTGAGTGCTCCATTACTGGAAGTTTTCAAGAAAAGAATGGGCACCATCTTGTCCAGGATGGTACAACTATTTATCCAGGATGGTATAAGGATTTATGCCTCAAGTTCATAGGTTCTTAAGTCCTTTCCAGCCCTATGAATCTATGATTAGGTCAAGGGTCATCTTGTTCCACCATATTGCTTCTCTTTATGGCCCGCCAGATGCCCTCTGCGATGGGTCTAGGATAACTTGTATTGGCCAGCTTACCACAGCCAACTCAGTGTGGCCAACTTGCTGTGTGGTGGCCAACTTGCCACAGGCCAACTTGTCGCAGGACAAGAGTTACACTAATATCAAAGAAATAGTTAAATAGAATCATTAAAGAAAGGATGCCAAAGGAGGGACAAAATAAAATGCGAAGGACAAAAATTAAACTAATTTTGAAATTATTTTAAATAATTAATTTAATTGTTTGAACTGTTCTGCAGTGAGTTGTCCCATGCCGAGTTGGCTACGGCAAATTGGCTGCACAAGTTGTTCCATTCCTCTATGGGATTTTGGAGATGTACCCCTCTCATTTTTTCACTGCAACTTCCATTTAAGAGTCATGGTGCCTCCAACATAACACTGAATTGTCAAGAGCAATAGCTCCCGATGAGTCTGTTCATCATAAATTTAGCCATTTCCTTTTTCAAAACCAAAATGAATTATCCATGTAATAAATTTCACAGTTGAACTATGTGCTGTTCGAAGAAATGTGTTGTGCTGGCTGTCCTAAATCTTGGAATTGGTTTCATTAGATGCTTCTGCTCCTTGCATTTTGAGAAAATGAAGTGCTCTTTCTTTACATATTCCCCTTGACCATGTCCCCACTCAGTTGCCTTCCCCCCTCCAAGCTAAATCCTCCACATGGAAGCATTTTATGCAACAGATCATGAATTGATTAGAAAGGAATTGCCTTGTAATTGAGTTTAATGACCAATTAATTGATCTCAAATAAGATTTCCATGAGTTGAATCTAGAAGAATCTGCTTTGAAAACTGGTTAATGGAGATTAAGTTTAGGCTGAGGCTGAGCATTAGAGGATACCAGCTCTGGAAAAGTAATGCTTACAGGATGGATTGGATGAAGTTATGAACACTCAAGCAAACTGTTAGTCATGATTATTTACATTTCATTGGTGATTGATTATTTACATTTCATTACATTACATTTCATTGGTGATTTTGCTGCATAAGTACACATTTTGGTCCAGAATGGAACAACTTGCCATAGACAACACTGCTGAGGCTAACTCACCATGGCCAACTTGCCCTAGGGACAACTCACTGCAGGACAATTTAACAATCCTATTTAATTATTTAAAATAAATAAAAAAATTAATTAAACTGTCATTCCCATTTCATTGTGTCCCTCCTTTTGCATCCTTTTGGGTTTGTCACCAGAATCAGAGATTTACATTTCTGAGCTTCCATTGCAAATGGGCACTGCATACTGCCCAGAGGCTAACATACGAGGGCAAATTATGCACTGTAAAGATTGTTTGGTGGTGGTGGATGCTTCCAATGTAATCTACAAGATCGCCTACATGATTTGCCCCTGTGACTATGTAGGACAGATGGGGAGGGAGGAACACAAGCTAGCAGTCAGACGAGGAGACTCAAAGACTGCAATGAACAAGGACACACATTCAATTTTGCAGCTACTAAGATTGTTGGATGAGCAGGTACAAAAACAGCCAGGGAAATGATTGAAGCCTGTGAAACGGGCCCCTTGTCAGTTAACAAGAGTGCTGAATTACCACAAGCTTAGGAGCTGCGGGCTTGGCAGTACAAGGAAACGACAGCCAATTGCCAATCATCCGCACACCAATCCGCCAATAGAAAGGCACCACATAAACACAACTCACAAAGCAGCCCAAAGCACATATTCCAGTAGAGAGAAATTCCCTGAAGATGGGTTCCAGTATGAGTCCAAAAGCTCAGAAGAGTAAACCTCTGGTCCCAGTGACTGACCCAAATTCGATCTCACTCTTCATACTCTTCACTCATCTCCCCAGAACACACACACACACCAGCCACCCCCAGCAACACCCCCATCGCCACAGTGGTGGGATTCAACCAGTGTAACAAATGGTTTGGTGCAGTGATGCAGTTCAAAAAAATTGTACCACCGTTTTTGTGGACATGGCTTGGTGGGCACGCTTTGTGCATGCGCACACATTTTGTGCACGTGCGCCAAACGCACACTTTGCGCAGTCACAGAGGCGTTTTGACTCACCTCCTGCAATCCTGAACTCTCCCTGTTGCTTCAGCAGCTGCCGCGCGGCAATTGCTGTGCCGCGCAAAGCAGCTGCACTTCAAAAGCAGGACATAAAGGTTAGTATGGGAGCCCGGGCAGGCGGGCCCAACACAGAGCATCAAAGAGAACGGTCCAGTCTCCGCTGCTCATCGCTGCTACAAGCTCAGCAGAACTGGGCCGAACCGATAGGATACCACCACTGGTTTGGTGAGCGCGCACAGCATTTGAAAACTGCCCATTTTCAGCTCTAAAACTTACTTTGTGTTGCAGCCCCGGTGAGTAAAACAGCTGAGGCACGGCAAAAGCGCTCTGACATGCAAATCAGCTGAACTGCAAAACATGGAAATATAGGACAGACTAGGGCAGGGGTGAGTGGGCAGGACCAACTAATCGCCGGGACTACTGGTTCGCTCGAACTGGTCCAAACTGGCTGAATCCCACTCCTGCATCACTATGATGAAGCAGGCCAGGAGAACTTGGGGAAAGGGAGCACGTTTCATTCTTTATTTCACAGTTTTTCCAAGGGCTTCTTGTTTTATTGCAAGCTACACTGATGACCTATTGTCAGAGGGGAGGCAAAGGGGGTGGAAAAAAGCAGAAAAGTTCTTTGAATGACAGCATAAAATCAGGTGACTTTCTTTCAAAAGTGGGGGGAAATGAATGATGGGGTTGAGATGATGCTACAGCAAAAACAATTTATGTAGCTGCGGTGAAGCACATCAAGAGATAAAGATTGATAACAACCTGCCTGGTTTGAATGATACATGCCAATCATGAAATTAGTTTTTCCCTTCTTTCCTGGGCTACAATTTCCCCTGGAAAAATGATCCCTCTAGCCTTTTGCTTTGCCTGATTGTGATGAAGGGGAATAGGAGTAAATATGACATGTAATAGAGCTCATAAAAGATTGGCATTGTTCCTAACCCTTGCTTCCCCACAAATCTGTCACTTCAAGCTTAAGATGGTGTTTCCAGAATCTGAGTAACATTGATGGCATTTCCAGAGAAGAAGAATATTCTAGTGATAGGAGCCCATTTGTCTGCTCAAAATTGTCTTCTTGGGCCACTGATTGCTGATTAGGAAAATAATTGGATCTACAGATTTTAAAACTTGAACTCCTGTGTCTAGATTACCAGAATAACAGAGTTGGACGGGACCTTGGAGGTCATGTAGTCCAATCGTCCACCCAAGCAGGTGACCCTACACCATTTCTGACAGTTGGCACTCCAGTCTCTTCTTGAAAGCCTCCAGGGATGAAGCTCCCACAACTTCTGAAGTCAGCTTCTGTTCCATGGGTTGATTGTTCTCACTGTCAGAAAATTCCTCCTTACTTCTAAGTTGAATCTCTCCTTGATCAGTATCCATCCGTTATTCCTTGTCTGGCCTTCAGGTGCCTTGGAAAATAGCTTGACCCCTTCCTCCTCTCTGTGGCAGCCCTTCCAATACTGGAAGACTGTTATCTTGTCTCCCCTGGTCCTTCCCTTCACTAGACTAGCCATGCCCAGTTCCTGCAACCGTCCTTCGTATGTTTTAACCTCCAGTCCCCTAATTATCTTGGTTGCTCTTCTCTGCATTCTTTCTAGAGTCTCAACAGCTTTATTCCTTATGCCATCTATCTTGTAAATTCACAGGATTCTTTTTTAGAGGGCCATGTATATGTGTACATTCGTACAGGGGTGGGATACGACAGGGTTAACTACAGGTTCGGGATTTATGAGCTTCCCTGCACACTGTGAGACGCGCGCCTGTAAATCGTCATCAGCCTGCTGTGTGCAGAGAAGCAGCCTTTGAAGCAGCCCTCTTTTCCTGCTTTTTAAACCGTAGCTGTGCCTCGTTCAGCAGCTGAAGTTGAAAAATCAGGAAATAAAGATCAGGTAAGAGCCCCGGTGGGTGGCAGGCAAAAACATCAGCAGACATAGAACCGGTTCTATGTCTGCTGCTCTTCAGAGCTACCGGTTCTACAGAGGTGGACAGAACCGGTAGAAATCCACCCCTGCATTCGTACTAGTCTATGATGTTTCTCTGTGACATATGTCTGGTTTTTTTGGTACTGTATATGCTAGGCATAATGGTTATCTTTTGAGAGCTGAATGCAACAAAATTTCATTTTAAGATATGCTGATTAGTGTACATTTGAAGTGACGTAAATTTATACTCTACTCTACTCTACTCTACTCTACTCTACTCTACTCTACTCTACTCTACTCAACATCTTTTTGTAGTGTGGTGACCAAAATTGGTTGCAGTATTCTAGGTTAGGTCTTACTAAGACTTCAGAGAGCGGTACTAGTACCTCATGTGATCTTCATTCAATCCCTCTGTTAATGCAATTTAGGATTTCATTGCCTAGAGAAACCTAAAATCTTCCAGTAGTGGGGAAATTTTTATAACCATAGATTCTCAGGGCCCAAAAATATAATAATCACAGAAAGGACACAATAAAAATAACACAGATCATTTCTTCCTGTTTCATCGTCCTTTGGGTAAGTCATCTTAACTACCTTATGAACCGTTTTTTGGGGGTAAACACATTTTTGAGTTTTGTTTGTTTGTATGCACTGAAGCTTGTTATGGGCAGAAGTGTCCTAGATCTCTTTGAGATAGTCAAATCTTGCAAGAGATCTCTTGCTTGTCATATAGGATCTCATGAAATTTTGGTTATTTTTTAAGGTTGTTTGTTATGTGTTTAAGAAGCAAACACTTGTATTAAATCTTGTTTACTTATTGGAAGCCTGTCCATTTGGGTAATAAAAGTCAAGTTCAATTTGATAGAGTCTTTTTTTTTAATTGCTATTTTAAAAAGCCATAACATCTTGTGCTACAGCAATGGTAGCCTTGAATATGACATGTTTTTGTGAAGATTTTCTCCTTATTTCAGTGCTTCAACTTCCTGCAGGATGACCCTAATTTCTAGGGGACAGAAAAGGAGGCAAAACACATGTTACTTTTTGAATGTTTTCATAATATTATAAGCATACATCACAATCTACTGCAAGGATCCATAATTGATACAACAAGATCCTTGGTGCTTTGGCCATTCTTCATTGAGATGGTGTTCTGATCTCTTGGTAATGGTAGATGCCCCAAAGGTGTTTTTTTGCAAAAGGCAACTGGACTTTTTTGTTTTTTGTTTTCCTTTGAAAACATTCCTCTTCTCATCCAAGAAGCTTCTTTGGTTCAAAGGTGAAAAACCAAGAAAGTCCAAATTTCCCAAAGGTGCTTTACAAAAAGCACCTTTGGGACAACCATGACCTGGATGATTGAGAATCTCCATAGACGTAATGTTAGATGGTTATTTCTAAATCTGTGCTCAGCCCTGGACCAATCAGCACATCATCGCAACTATTACTATGCAAAGACAAATGAGGAATCCAGTGGTTATGTATTCTCCGACTTACAACAGCTCATTTAGTGACTGCTCAAAGTTACAATGGCACTAGAAAAAAGGGACTTGTGACCATTTTTCACACACAAATGTCTCACTTAACAACAGAAATTTTGGGCTCAATTGTGGTCCCTCTGCCTGGAAATCCCAGGGAAATCATCAAAACCATAAATAAGTGAAAGTTAGAATATTTTGGACATGTGATGTGACACCCAGAAAAATGTGGCATCCTTCACTTAATCCTTCAAAGATTGAAGGCAAACATGATCCGGGCCAAAGAAGAACATCATGGCTTCAAAATATAAGGGACTGGTTTGGACAAAACTCAACAGCCCTTTTTTGTGCTGCTGTTGATAAAAATAGGATTGCCAAGATGATCACCAATGTCCGATGACAGATATTGCAGGAGGAGGAGGAGGAGGAGGAGGAGGAGGAGGAGGAGGAGGAGGGAGGAGGAAGAAGAAGAGGAGGAGGAAGAGGAACTGGAAGAGGAGGAGGAGTAGGAGGAAGGAGGAGGAGGAGGAGGAGGAGGAGGAGGAGGAGGAGGAGGAGGAGGGAGGAGGAAGAAGAAGAGGAGGAGGAAGAGGAACTGGAAGAGGAGGAGGAGTAGGAGGAAGGAGGAGGAGGAGGAGGAGGAGGAGGAGGAGGAGGAGGAGGAGGAGGAGGAGGAAGAAGAAGAAGAAGAAGAAGAAGAAGAAGAAGAAGAAGAAGAAGAAGAAGAAGAAGAAGAAGAAGAAGAAGAAGAAGAAGAAGAAGAAGAAGAAGAAGAAGAAGAAGAAGAAGAAGAAGAAGAAGAAGAAGAACAACAACAACAACAACAACAAAAACATCATCATCATCATCATCATAGTGGTAGTAGTAGTAGTGGTTCTATGTCGAGGGCTACTCTATACTATACTCTATACACTATACTACTATTTAAATGGTCCAGATCAGGAGGCCTAGCTTAGTTTGAAAGCAGCTCAGCTACATGAAATGACAGATCATTTTGGCAGGTTGCAGACTGATTTCGCTTAGGGAAATTGTGAAGAAATAATAGACTGGATGGTTGCAAACTCTAAAGCCACTCAATTCAGCTCTCACGAAGGCAACAATTGTACCACTGTGAAGTCATTCTGACTGCTTACGGCAATTTTACAAAAGGACGGCCAGTTATATTTGGTGACTTTTAGGGTGATTAACTCTTGGCAGGCATTAGAGAACTGAAATTAGACTCCAGGATACATTTTTCAGGGATGGAAAGAAAAAGTGCTTCTGACAAACGCCATCTCTGAAACTCCTCAAGCTCCTTCTTGTTCCCTTCGCTTGAAAACAGTTTGAGCTTCCTAAGAAATTCTTCCATGCTCTGCACAACAACCCTTCCATGATCAAGATTTTATTAAAAGTCCAGGCAATTTGCTTCCTTCTCCAAATTAATAGCTCACCGACAAAGCAAGACAAGAAGCAACGGATGGAAACTAATCAAGGAGAGAAGCAATAGATACTAAGGAGGCATTTCCTGAGAACAGTTAACCAGTGGAATGGCTTGCCTCCAAAAGTTGTGGGTGCTGGAAGTTTTTAAGAAGAGATTGGGCAACCATTTGTCTCAAATGCTATAGGGTCTCCTGCCTGAGCAGGAGGCTGGACTAGAAGACCTCCAAGATCCCTGTTATTCTGTAAACGGAAATGAAAATACTACTTGGCTCTTCATGATAGACAGTCAAAGAGATACGTCTTTGTGTCAGTCATGCAGGGCTGGGATTCAAAAATCCCAACAACCGGTTCTCTGCCTGGTTGCTGGGTGGGTGTGGCCATGGTGGGCGTGGCCTACCAGAACTTCCGGGAAAACCATTTTTCGCCTTCCCTAGAGTCTGGAGGCTTCCCTCAGGCCTCTGAGAGGTTGAAAACTGCCTCGCCCAGGCTCCGGAGGCCCTCTGGAAGCCGGAAACAAGCCTGTTTCTGGACCTCCAGAACTTCCGGGAGGGCTGTTTTTCACCCTCCCAGAGCCTCCACGCAGACTCTGCACTTACCTGCATTCAAAATGGGTCACGTGGAGATTCCTGGGAGGGGCAGGATGGGGGGGGGCAGGCCAAGCCAGGTAGTTCAACTACCGGTTTGGCGAACCAGATGTAAATTTAACATCCGGTTCACCCGGACTGGCTGAATCCCATCCCTGCAGTCATGTATCTCACACATCTAAATATTCTCAACCAGAGAAGGGCTTTCACCTTAGCCCGATGCAATGCACAACCTTCCATACTCCTAGCTGGAAGATACAAAAAAGATACTAACCCTTTGCAAGTGTGCCCTTGCGACTGAGGACAAGTAGCAAATATTGAATGCGTTCTTTTATGCTCCCAGTTTTACACAGCATTCAAAATGCTCTAATGGGCTGGAGGGCGGAGCTGGCGTTGCAACGATACGGCATGCGATCTTGGAGATCTGAGATCGCAGCCGATATCTTTGCTCCTGGACAGTCCAAGTGGATCTTAAACCATCCCGAAGAGACGGTGAATGTAAAGAGCGCATCCTGTCAATCCCAGGGATAGCGCAAAGTCCCTGGTAGATCCAGGAGAAGCTCTTTTTGCCAGCAGCAAAGAGGCAGCTATTAAAGCGGCTGAAGTTGGAACAGCTCCGAAACGAAAGAGAACAGAAAGAGAGAGTGTGCCGGTTTGGTGAGAACTTTTTCTTTATTTTAAGACTTGAAAGGACACCCTAAGGGAAAGAAGGAATCTGTAAAAGTTTTGACAGAAGTGATTAAGCGGCGATTTTAAACAGGAATGTCAAAGTAATATTTTTTTTTTCTCATTGCTGGATTTCCTATACATGATCTTATATTTTGAAACTGGACTGGTTTTTTTTTCTTCTTTTTATATATTCTTCTCTCCTTTTTGATTTTATAATATTTTAAACCAGAGACTCCCTTTTAGTTATTTTTTAAATATCCTTTTCTTTTTCTTTTTAATTAATTCTTATTATATTTGGTGGCACTTTCTCCCGACAAGAATAGCAAGAATGTTCAAGAATAAATCCGAAAAATGTTGGAAATGTCATCAGATAGCTGGCTCATATTACCATATGTGCTGGACTTGTGCAGATGCTAAAAAATACTGGACTAAAATCCACACGTGGTTGGAAAAAATGGCAAAAAAGCATATAGATTTGAAACCAGAAATATTTTTATTGGGAATTTTACCTGAAATATACAGTAAAGACTTGAAATACCTGATTGTAAATGTATTAAGAGCGGCTAGGATTGTATTTGCTAAAAACTGGAAAAATGAGAAAATACCATCACAGGAGGAAATCGTTAAGAAAATATTGGAATGTGCTGAAATGAGTAGATTGACATTTGAAATTAGAGAACAAGATGATAAACAATTTTATAAAATTTGGGATCTATTCTATCAATGGTTAGACAATAAAATATAGTAATGAAATATGTAGACTTTTAGAAAATAATAAATATATAAAGATGTATTCTTTTCTTATTATATCTACAAAATGATTCTAGGATAGATCTGGGATGATAATATGAATTGTCATAAAACAAATTAAATAAAATATGATCATTTTGGAAAACATGAAAGAATAAAAGTATAGTCAAATGATTGATTAATAATGATATTAATGTATTTAATATATTGATTGAAAATACGAGATTATATACAATATAATTATAATTGAAGACTATGAAATGGAAGCACAAAACAATTTGTAAACCAACCGGCACACATATATGGAAGATGATTTGATGTTGTTTATGTTTTGTTTGTTTATGTTTGTTTTAAAAACCAATAAAAAATTATTTTTAAAAAATGCTCTAATGGCCCCATCCCTGGCTAGCAAAACAGGATATAATGACCACCAATGCAAGTAATTATTTTTATTTTTTAATCTTCAAACATCATATAAGATTGCCAAGTTCTGTGTGCTGGCACACAAAATTAGACAAAGAATAACTAAGAGCAACTGAACTTGTAGGTAATGGCTTTGCCTTAGTATTACCCACTGGTCATTTTTTATATCAGCCAGTCTATTATATCTTCCTCAGATTTTTAAGCAGCTACAATATAATTCTACATGTATTTTAGGTTAGTTTTAACTGATAAGAATGAAGCTTTTTCACATATTTTTCTTGCCTATTTGCTCCTTATTTATTTCTGGATGTTCTGGATATTGATTATCTTTTCTTTGTTTTTTCTGCTGGTTAATGACTGCAAGAAAGTTTTTGATTTTTTAAATTAATAACTAAAATAATTAGCCCATGGAGTGGCTTTTCTCAAAGCTTGATTTAAACCTCTTTTTTTTAATCTGGAGAGTTCAGTTTGAAATGTTGGATTTTAACAAGATTTTTGTGGTTCGGAAGCCTCTCGGTGACAGTAACATAATAGTTCAGTTAACAAAAAATAAATAAAAAAGAACCGATGGTGCTATGAGTTGTAGAAGATGCCTCCAAAACAAGGACTGAGCGGATACGGATTTCTATGGGGACCTTAAAGAGCCAAAGAAAGTCCTAACAGACAATGAAGGACTAAGAGGTATGTGATAGAGAACATAAAATACAAGAAAGCGGTTTGTAGGCCACCAGGAGACTTCAAAGAAAGAAGCAGTTTTGAGGAAGAACTGTTTCAGGTGACAGGAGCAATCGGCATTAACAGGCAATATTATAAGGTGAGAGATGGTTTGAGGTAGCGGTGATCAGGCTAGAAACTGGGAGACTGGGAGTTATAGTCCCCCCCTTGGGCAGAAAGCCAGTTGGGTGACCTTGGACTAGTCAATTTGTCTTTGGCCTAGGAAGGAAGAAATGGAAAACCACCTCTGGGGTGGGGGGGGGGAGACCTTGCCAAGAAAACTGCAGAGATTTGGGTAGGGACTTGTTTGAAGAAGGAAGGGAAGGGAAGGGAGGGAGGGAGGGAGGGAGGGAGGGGAGGAGGGGGGGAGGAAGGGAAGGAAGGGAAGGAAAGGAAGGAGGGGAGGGGAAGGAGGAAGGAAGGAAGGAGGGAGGAAGGAGGGAGGGAGGAAGGAAGGAAGGAAGGAAGGAAGGAAAGGTGGGAGGAGGGAAGGAGGAAGGAAGGAAGGAAGGAAGGAAGGAAGGAAGGAAGGAAGGAAGGAAGGAAGGAAGGAAGGGAGAGAGGGAGGGAGGGGAGGAGAGGAAAGGAAAGAAGGCAGGCAGGAAAGAAACAAGGAAAGGCAATAAGGAAACAAGGAAGGAAGGAAGGAGGAAGGAAGGAAGGAAGGAAGGAAGGAAGGAAGGAAGGAAGGAAGGAAGGAAGGAAGGAAGGAAGGAAGGAAGGAAGGAAGGAAGGAAGGAAGGAAGGAAGGAAGGATAATGTAATATATGGACAGGGAAAATCTCACCAGAGGAAAATCTTCCATGACTGTAGTATCCCTCTGGCATGTGACTCTATTTTGCCTTGAAGCCACAGAAACAACCTTGTTGTAATAACGTGTTTCGACTCCAAAAGATGGGAACTGCCACTTCTTCCTGCTTCAGCCAAGGCCAGGGGCTATTCCTGAGGTGGGGCAAAGTAAGGGGAAGAGATGCGGGGGGGGGGGTACGCTCTTTTCCAAAATCAGAGAGCTCCCGTCGAAGCCAACAATGCAATTGCAGCTTCAGCCCCACCTGAGTTTGCAAGGCTGCTTGCCTTCCCATTGGCAGGTGGGCGAAGGATCTGCGGTTGTCCTTTCTCTGCCTGTGTAGCTGTGCATGCACACCTGGAAAGATGGGAGGGAAACATGGATTTGTTTATATTCGTATCCCCTCTTTTAACCCTTCTGTGTAATGGCTCCTTTCTCCCGGCTGTCATCATGAAGGCAAGTGTGGACGGATATAAAACACACCCCCTGCCTCAGAATCACCCGAAAGAAATAAGCAGTTTGCGGGTGTGATGTAAAGCTCATCCAAAATGACAAACTCAAGGATTTTCTCCCCACCCGCCAAGATTATTTTCTCTGCCGTTTCTCATCTGCCTGCCTGCAGGCTGCTGACTCTGATTCATGAGATGAGGGAGGAGGAACTTTTGAAGCTTTGGTGATCCACTTGTCCTTATCCTATTGCCCAGAGCTGCACCTCCAAGGGAGGGATCATAAATTTTATCCTGGGCTTCTTTAATAACCTCGCTGCTTTATTTAGCCCCTACTGACACCACCACCCTGCTGCGGTGAATTCTGGGCCTGCCTTGTGCATTCCTGAAAGGCGGGGAGTTCTTGGCTCACATTTATATGATGGCAAAAGGGTGTAAAAATAAAAGAAAGGCCAGGGAATCTCCAGCTCCAAAGTAAAGCCATGGTTCTTTCTAAATGGGTGACCTCTATATCAGGAAACAGATCCTTCTTCCTGGTAGGGTGGGGATGTCAGCATTGAGAGAAGAGGGATGAGGGCAATTTTACAGATAGGTGAAATGTTCAAGAATTGGGGATTCTGTAATAATGTTTTCCAAGCTCTCCATTAGGCCAGAGGAGTTGATTCAAAAAAATCCACAGAAGGAGTCAGCCAAGTGAATGTCAAAAAAAGTCATCCTTGGATGAAAATCCTAAAGGGGAAAACAACTCAGGAATCTTGGAAAACTCTGAAAATTACAATCATAAAAGCCCAGACCAACACAATGCCACTGAGAAAGAAAAACAAGAAATCCAAGAAGAAACCAGCATGGCTGCACAAAGATCTCTTTGGCAAATTGAAAGAAAAAAAGGACAAGTACAAAAAATGGAAAGAGGGATATACAATTAAGGCAAATTATCAGCAGATAGCCAGAATCTGCAAAGACAAAGTCAGGAAAGTAAAGGCTCACAATGAACAAAGACTTGCAACAAAAGTCAAAGATAATAAAAAAAAGTTTCTTCCAACATATAAATAACAAGAAAAAAATCAAGGAAACAGTCGGTCCACTAAATGGCAAGGAAGATGGCAAGGACAAGAGAGAGAAAGCAGAGTTGCTTAACTCATTCTTTGCATCAGACTTCACACAAAAAGGCAGTGTTCTAGGACCAACTCTCTTCATACTCTACATAAATTACCTCTGTGATCATATCAAGAGCAACTGTATTCTCTTCGCTGATGATGTAAAGCTATTCAACACCATAGACAATACTGCTACCCTTCAGAAAGACCTCGACTATGTATCAGAATGGTCAAACAAATGGCAACTTCAAATCTCAACAAACAAATGCTCTGTCTTACATATTGGCAAAAAAAATATATCTGAAAATAAAATACAGGCTGAATAGTCAAGACCTCGTTGATGATCCAAGCTCTGTAAAGGACCTTGGAATACTCATCTCTAATGATCTAAGTGCTAGAGTCCACTGTAACTACATAGTCAAAAAGGCATTAAGAGTTGTTAACCTAATCCTATGTAGCTTTTTCTCTGGTAATATCACACTACTAACTGGGGCTACAAAACATTTCCTAGACCATACTCGGATACAGCTCATCAGTCTGGAACCCACATTATGCATCTGATATTAGCACAGTTGAGAAAGTCCAGAAATATTTCACATGACCCTCCAGGACATAATAGGATTAACCCACTAGTAGCAGAGCTCACAACGTTGCACAATCTCCTAAGGACATTGCATCAGAGTCCAAGCTTCAACCAAACATAGCTCAAGACAACCTACAGAGCCAGCTATGACCCCTACAACAGCCAGTAGAAGACATGTTCTTGCACAGGAACAGGAAGTTCAAGTGCAAAACCCCAAAGAAGGTATAAATATCCCCCACTCTCAACTCCACGTGTTCAGCTGCACCAGAGAACCATGCGCTTGGTGGTTCTGCTTCATCATTAAACCATCTTTCCAATCAGTTTCCATGTTTCCAGTATCTTTCTCCTAGCTTGGAACTGAACCAGATGGATATTTCTTCCAACAGAAAGAAGGAAGGAAGGAAGGAAGGAAGGAAGGAAGGAAGGAAGGAAGGAAGGAAGGAAGGAAGGAAGGAAGGAAGGAAGGAAGGAAGCTTGGAGAAGCCATCTCAAAGCTTTAAGACAATATCATATGCATTGAGCTGAGGAAGATGGAAAAATATTCCAAAAGAGATTTAGAGTGACTCCACCCACCCACCTACCCATCCCTGACTCTCTGGATTACAAGTAAAAAAAAGGGTTTAAAAAAAAGAGAAAATGCAGGCAGTTTTGCAAGGTTCAATTATTTACTTTTATTCTTCTTAGGAGTCAGTTTCCTGATCTGATGGACTTTGCGTCATTCTCTCTCTCTCTCTCTCTCTCTATCACCTCTCTGGAATGGTATCTCCTCTAGATCAGAGGTCTCCAACCTTGGCAACTTTAAGACCTGTGGACTTCAACTCCCAGAATTCCTCAGCCAGCAAAGCAAAGCTTTGTTGCTAAGGTTGGAGACCCCTGCTCTAGATTTTAATGGCGCTGATCCTGATGATGATTAGAGAACAAAGATTGCATTTACTTTGAGCAAATGCTTCATATTCAGATAGAATCCTCAGGGTTGAGTTCTCTTGCATCTGAAAAAAAAAATTCTTTTCTAGAAGGAAAGAAAATTTATTCTTAATAAGAACACTAATTTTTTAAACATCTATGCTCCTGATTATTCTCTGTTTAGTGTCATCCTGCAGTGTTGGTCCCATATTCCTCTCTTGAAAGCATTATTACAATCTGATTGCAATAGGAAGATGCTAGAAGTATTACAGAACGTCTCTTCCAAGGCCATTACATAAAAAAAAATGCAGCCAGAATTAAATAGAAAGTTAGGAAATAACTACTCTCTCTCATGTTCTCCTTCTCCTCAATTGTTGGCAATCGATGGCAAGTTAATAAGCTATTAACTGCAATCTTTTGGCCATCCTACATATTTTAACTCGATCTTTTCGATAACTGTGACATGCAGTGATTTCTTTCTCTCCCCTGATGGGATATTAAACATTTAAGCTGTTTTACCTAGTTACTGAATTAATGGATTTTTCTGAATTTGCACAGGATGGTGGAGAATTTGGGACCACTAACCAGGGGCCATTTCCCAATCTCAGGATGTGCTTCTGCTTGGCAACAGCCTGGTAGCAAATATGCGAAGTGTAATCTCCATAACGGCATGACAGAATTCCAATTGAAGCATGAGAATAATAATAGAAGTGTGAGAAGGATCCAATGAATAGGATTAGATGATCAGGTGGAGAGTCAGTCTAGGAACTCTGGGGTTTCATATGCCTGTGGTGGTAACCTATTGGAAGCTGTGGGGAGTACAGCAGTGGGTTAGGAAGAAAATTGACTCGTCTGAGTTGTGGTGCTGGAGAAGGCTTTTGCATATTCCTTGGACAGCAAAAGTGACCAACCAGCAAGTAATGGAATGCTTAACACCTGACATGTCACTGGAAGGCCAAAATCACAGAACTGTGGTCTCACTTATTTTGACCATGTTATGTGGGGTAATTCATTGGACAAAGAAATTATGTTTGGAAGAGTTGGTAGCAGAGGTGGTATTCAGCAGGTTCTGACTAGTTCTGGAGAACCGGGAGCGGAAATTTTGAGTAGTTTGGAGAACCGGCCAATACCACCTCTGATTGGCCCCACTAACCCCATCTATTCTCCACCTCCCGTTGAATCCCAGCTGATCGGCTGGGTCTCCTTTGGTTGTTGCCCTACACAGGAGAACAGAGCTGGAAAACAGGTTAGTAGGGTGGGGAGGGAATGGGGATTTTGCAGTAACCATCCCCCAGGAGTGGGGAGGGACTGGAGATTTTACAGTATCCTTCCCCTGCCACACCCACCAAGCCACACCACACCCACAAAGCTACACAATGCCCACCAAGCTTTGCCCACAGAACCGGCAGTAAAAAAATTTGAATCCCACCACTGGTTGGCAGTAAAAGGAAAGCAGACTGCCAGAGAACAGGATGGCTGGATACCACAAAGCCACAGCATAGAACAACTCAAAGAAGTAGCACAAGATCAGAAGTCATGGATAGACCTGGCCTAGAGAATCATCAAGAAACAGACATGAAAATATTAGAAGGTGCAGAAATGAACAGACTAACACTTGCAATTAAGGAGAAAGAGCAAACTGAATATTATATGATATGGGATTTATTTTATCAATGGTTAAACAACAAAAATGGAAGTTAGAAACTGGGAAATAAAATAAAGAAGATGTATTAAAAGAGATAAGCAAATAATATGATTAGTATGTTGAATGTTACTACTTTAATATTGTAGAATTAATATCAATGTAATGAATGATGTTGCAAATTTTGATTACTGTTCAACAAAGATACTTGTACCCAGACAACACACTGTTCAACTGAAGATGGAATATTATTAAAAACAACAAGAACAACAAGAACAACAAGAACAACAAGAACAAGAACAACAACAACAACAACAACAACAACAATAACAACAGCAATAATAATAATAATAATAATAATAATAATAATAATAATAATAATAATAATAATAATAATAATAATAATAATATGTTAAACCCACAACTTCTATAGGCATACTTTTTCCACTGTTGTACAGATATTACCATCCAGAAGTTTTAACCAAAATCTAAGAAGTTGCATCTTACAACTTTTATTTCCGGTGCTAGTTTCCGTAGTCATGAACTCTAGTTCTTGATCATCTTCTATTCAGAGTTTTGCAGCATTAATTCAGCACCAGAAAAATAAACACACATGGCTGATGCTTCATTTAATGCATCTTTATAAACATAATAAGTAGATTTTACAAACCAATTGTAGATTTCTCCAACATGGAGCAAACTCAGACAGAAACATGTTGCAAGTAACTTCAATAGCAACTCAGGAGCTCAGAAACAGAGATCAGTTTCACTTTAGTTCAGCAAGCAAGCAGAGGACTGAAGCAGTTTCATTTTCAACAGACAGACTCAGAGCTCAACATAGCTGCAGAGTTGCAGAGATTAATATAGAGCCACACCTAGGCTACTTCTAGTTTCAGTTTCCAAACTGTCCTCATTGGCTGATTTAGTTGCTATGCCTTTTCATTGGCTGACCTTGTTACCATGTTCTATTCCAGTTCATGAATATCCTCTGACATCTTCTTCATAGTTTCCTTTTGAGGTCATCCTCAACTTACAATAGTCCGTTTAGTAACCACTCAGAGTTGCAACAGCACGGAAAAAAGTCACTTATGACCAATGTTCACACTTATGACTGTAGTAGCATCCCCAGGGTCATGTTATCAAAATTCAGATGCCTTGGCAATTGATTCACATTTATGATGGTTGCAGTGTTGCAACTTTCTGAAAAAACAAAGTCAATTGGGGAGCAAGATTCACTTAACAACAATTTCACTAATTTAACAAATGGAGTAATTCACTTTAACAATGATGGTAAGAAACGTCGTAAAATGGGGCACTCATTTAACAAATGTTTCACTTAGCAACAGAATGTTGGGGCCTAAATCCGGGACTACCTGGACTTGAACATGGCTCTCTTTATTTCCTTCTGGCTAAATGTCCCCAATTTCCCCCCAAATAGGCTTAAGATACAGAAGGATCTTGACAGACTTGAACATTGGGTGCTATCTAACAAAATGAAATTCAATGGTGCAAAAAATAAGGCAAGAAAAATAAAATGCACAAGAACAGGATATGTGGTACTTTGCTCAATAGTAGTAATTGTGAGAGGGAGCTCAGAGTCCTAGTGGACAACCATTTAAATATGAACCAGCAGTGTGCAGCTGCTGCCAAAAAAGCCAACACAGTTCTATGTTGCATCAACAGAGGGATAGAATCAAGATCACATGAAGTATTAATACTACTTTATAATCCCTTGGTAAGGCCACACTTGGAATATCGCATTCAGTTTTGGTCACCATGATGTAAAAAAGATGTTGAGACTCTAGAAAGAGTGCAGAGAAGAGCAACAAAGATGAACAGGGGACTGGAGGCTAAAACATACAAAGAATGGGTGCAGGAACTGGGTATGTCTAGTCTTATAAAAAGAAAGACTAGGGAAGACATGATAGTAGGGTTCCGATATCTCAGGGGCTGCCACAAAGAAGAGGGAGTCAAGCTATTCTCCAAAGTACCAGAAGGCAGGACAAGAAGCAACGGATGGAAACTAATCAAAGAGAGAAGCATCTTAGAACTAAAGATAAATTTCCGGACAGTGAGAACAATTAATCAGTGGAACAACTTGTCTCCAGAAGTTGTGAATGCTCCAACACTGGAAGTTTAAAAAAAAAAAAAGATGTTGAATAACCATTTGTCTGAAGTGATGTAGGGTTTTCTGCCTAGGCAGGGAGTTGGACTACAAGATCTCCAAGGTCCCTTCCAACTCTGTTATTCTATTCTATTCTATTCTATTCTATTCTATTCTATTCTATTCATTCATTCTATTCTATTCTATTCTATTCTATTCTTCATCCTGTCTTCACAGAGTATGTCCAGTTAATCATCTCGGCTGCTATCCTCTGAACCCTGTTCAAAACTGTCAGTCTCCTTCTGGAAATGGATGTCCAGAACCATAGACTGTACTCCAGGAGTGGCCTGACTAATGTCAAATGGGAAATAATAATGATTTTTTTTTCTTTCTTTGATGTGATGTTTCTTCTAATACAGCCCAGAATTATTTTAGCCCTTTGGGCAGCTGTCTCAAACTGTTGAGTCAGTTAGTTCAGTTTGCTATTAATGACCTGTTCAGTTCCTTCTTGGATGCTGAATTTCCAAACCACAAATCCTTTATTTTGTATGTGTGCCATATATATTTTCTCTCTCTCTATGACTGTAGTATCTCACCCATTTTTCTGTTAAAGGAGGTTTTATTCCTTTCAACCAAGTCTTCCAGAGTGGTCCTGATAAAATTGGGATTGTGTTCTATCAGCCTAAGGGTTGGACACTTCTTCTGATTTTATGTTCATATTGGATACTGCTTTTATGTCCCTCTAGGTGTAACCTCTGTAGTAAGGCAAATTTCAAAGAGGAACTCAACTGAAAGGAAGGTTTACTTTTAATGTAAAAATGGCAGCTTTGAAATGGCACAATCTCTTCCATCTTCTGCAATAACCATTCTGTTCTAGATAGAACATAGACTATAGAATAATAGGGTTGGAAGAGACCTTGGATGTTTTCTAGTCCAATCCCCTGATCAAACAAGAGACAATTCCAGATAAATGACTGGTCAGTCTCTTCTTGAAAACCTCCAGTGATAGAGCACTCACAATTTCCAGAAGTAAGCTGTTGAATTAATTAATTGTTCTCATGGACATATTTCTCCTTAGTTCTAGATTGGATCTCTCTTTAATGATCTCCCATCCATTCCTTCTTGTATTGCCCTCAGGTGCTTTGGATAATAGGTCGACCCCTTCTTTGTGACAGCCTCTCAAGTACTGGAAGATTGCTCTCACATCATTCCTAGTCCTTTGTTAAATTGAATTACTAAATTAGTAATTTGGGATTGTCAATAAACCTTGTTGTTCTGACCCAGCTCCCCAAACACAACAAACCTTCCAAAGTTAACTCATTAGGAGCACCAGCAACCCCAGCAAAAAATTTCTCTCTCACTGCAGGCTAACAAGTCCATCCAGCCAGAAGGTGAATAGTTGTCTGCCACATCTATTCATCTCCGCCCACTGCCTTTTATCCCCAGAGCTAGGGTGGGGCTTCACTAGCACTGGTGCCTCTTCCTTCACAAGGATCGGCCCACAGATTTCCACTGCTCTCCTCTCCTCTGTCTTCTGTGCATCAGGCACTGGACCCGGTTGTTCCTCCTCTTCCTCATCAGCCACCTACAGATCTGTGGGCTGTTGACTATCTGAGGGCTGATGGACAGCCCAGGCTTCACCTCTGTCTCTCTCTCTCTCTCTCTCTGACAGTTCCATTCTGTCTTCCTCCCAGGTTGCCTTGATGTTGGCCCTGACTCCTACGCCTCCTCATCCTCCTCTGATTCGGCTGCTGGAGGTGCCGTCAGCCGACAGGCCACAACACTTGTGTAATCAAAGCATATTTTGATCAGAGCTATAACTAAGAAAGATAAGTTATCCCCAATTGCATTATCCTTGATTGGAGAGTTATATCCATTTATAGGTTATTATTTTCCATAGTAAACAACCTTGGAGTGGACTTATGTTGGCAGTAAGAGAGCCACTGGCCTAATGATTGACACAAGGTATTTGTTTTCATAGAAAGAACATTTCTAGAATACAAACGTGATGTGTTTGGTTAGACCTTGGACAAATCCCCCTCCGTGAATTAAGCTGGAACAGGGAAATTCATTTTCACTTTCTCTGAACCCAGATATTTGATAGCTGGCTCAATGTCACAGGAGCTTCCTAGCAGCAGTTAGATGAGAAGGAATGTGGTTTTAAGTTTCTGAACTATTGCTGTAGCCTGCATCCATTTGTTCCCTCCCCCTCTCCTTTTTTAGTCTTGTTCTAGTGTGACATAACAAGGATTTGAAGTGACACACACCAAACTTTGAATGCCCTGCAGGCAGTTTCAGTGGCTCAGATGCTGTCATCTTGAACCACATCACTGGCTCAGCGGCTTTGTCCATGACACATGTCAGAAATGTTCTTAAGTCTGCTCTTTTTTGTTTTTGTTTTTTTTTCATCAGGATGCTTCTGTAGCTTAGCAAGGGAAGAGTTGACATTTTCAGTTTGCATGGAAGTTGCTCCTGTCCCTTCTTCCTCCTACCTCCTCTAGCTGTCAGTCTGAGTTTCCCCTAAACATATCACAGTGCGGTGAAATAAGCCATGTCATTTAGAAAAATATTCAGTAATAAGCAGGCTTTTATCGCAATATATGAGACTTGGGCACGTGTTCTCATAGAACAGATGCACGGTGCAAAACACCAGCAGTGGGCTATGTCTGACCTTTGTGATATGCCGAATTCAAATCTGATGTGCAGAACTCAGCTGCCTATGGATTCCTTGACATTTCAGGGGCCACATCCCCACCAATCAAGGGAAATTATTTGATAAATAAAACCCAACATAATAAGGATATTTCTTCACCCCATGTGCCAGGAGTTGGAAGAATTAACATTTGGATCAAAATGCTTAGATTAAGAAAGGAAGCTACAGTTCTTCCCATAAATGCTGCATGGATGCCCTTAGATGACTTCTGGATATTTTTGTTGTTGTTAGTTGCAAAGTCATGTCTGACCCATCACAACCCCATGGACAACGTTCCTCCAGGCCTCCCTGTTCTTTACCATCCCCTGGAGTCCATTTAAGCTCAAGCCAACTGCTTCAGGGACTCCCTCCAGCCACCTCATTCTCTGTTGTCCCATTCTTCTTCTATTGCCCTCAATCTTTCCCAGCATTCGGCTCTTCTCCAGGGAGTCCTTCCTTCTCATGAGGTGGCCAAAGTATTTGAGTTTTCTTGTCAGGATCTGGCCTTCTAGAGAGCAGCCAGGCTTGATCTCTTCTAGGACTGACCGGTTGGATGGCCTTGCAGTCCAACGGACTCGCAGGAGTCTTCTCCAGCAACAGAGTTCAAAGGCGTCTATTCTTTGGCGCTCAGCCTTTCTTATGGTCCAACTTTCACAGCCCTACATTGCAACTGGGAAACCATAGCCTTGACTATACATACTTTTGTTGGCAGGGTGATGTCTCTGCTTTTTAGTATGCTGTCTAGATTTACCATAGCTTTCCTTCCCAGGAGCAAGCATCTTTTAATTTTTATTTTATTTATTTATTTTGATTTGTCAATCGCTTACAAGATAATAGGTATAAGTAAATACATAGTTATGAATACATGAATACATAGTTATGGGTACATATAAGAAAAATAAAAGAAACAATAGGACAGGGATGGTAGGCATGTTGGTGTGCTTATCTATACCCCCTACAGACCTCTTAGGAAAGGGGTGAAGTCAATAGTAGAAAGTCTAAGGTTAAAGTTTTTGGGGTTTGGGGAAGAAATCAGAGTCAAGTAGAGTATTCCAGACATTGACCACTCTGTTGCTGAAGTTGTATTTCCTGCAAACTTCCTGCAAGTTTGGATGTGGTTAACCTTGAGTTTGTATCTATTGTGTGCTCTTGTGTTGTTATGGTTGAAGCTGAAGTATTCATTGACAGGTAAGTCATTGCAATGTATGATTTTATATACCATACTTAGGTCAGACCGAAGACGGCATAATTCAAGGTTTTCTAGGTCTAGAATTTCAAGTATGGTGGCACAAGGTATTTTACAACAAGGAGAGGAATGGATAACTCTTCTTGTGAAATATTTCTGGACTTTCTCAACTGTGCTAATATCAGATACGTAATGTGGGTTCCAGACTGATGAGCTGTATTCAAGTATTGGTCTAGCAAATGTTTTGTATGCTCTAGTTAGTAGTGTAATATTACCAGAGAAAAAGCTACGTAAGATTGGATTAACAATTCTTAATGCCTTTTTGGCTATGTACTTACAGTGGGCACTTGGATCATTAGAGATGAGTACTCCAAGATCCTTGACAGAGTTTGGATCATCAACAAGGTCTTGACTATTCAGCCTGTATTTTCTGATTATTATTTTTTTGCCAATATGTAAGACAGAGCATTTATTTGTTGAGATTTGAAGTTGCCATTTGTTTGACCATTCTGATACATAGTCAAGATCTTTTTGAAGGGTAGCAGTATTGTCTGTGGTATTGAACAACTTTACATCATCAGTGAAGAGAACGCAGTTGCTCTTAATGTGATCACAGAGGTCATTTACGTAGAGTATGAAGAGAGTTGGTCCTAGAACACTGCCTTGGGGGACACCACTATTGACAGGTACAGAATTTGATAGGACGCTCCCAATTTTGACCATTTGTTGTCTGTTTGACAGGAATGCTTCTATCCAGTTAGAGATACCATAAGATTTTAGTTTTAGGAGACATTATATATGGGAGTCTCTGTGGTTAAACTGGGAGAAGATTAAAAGACAATGTTATTTGAAAATTCCAGTCTGGCTATCGACTATTGAAGCATTTTCTTATCCTATAATATACAAAAAGGAACAAACAGTTAGATATGGTGAAATATTGAATGAAAAGGGTGAACTCAAATCTATACAAAAACTAGAGGAACAAGGTATAAAGATGAATTGGTTTTCATATGTGCAAATACATTCAAGGTATGATAAAAATTCATAAATGGAAGGTTTCTATGATAAATTGACTGATTTAGATAAGATTTTGACAGGCACTGATGAAAAGGTGATTTAAAAACTGTATGGATATTTATTAGAAATTAAATTAGAAGAAGAACAAGTGAAATAAACTATGATTGCTTGGGGGAAGAATTTTGGATATGGGATCGTTTTAGAGAAATGGCAAAAAATGTGGTCTCAAAATTATAAAATGACAATGTCAACAGCATATAAAGAAAATTTGTATAAGATGTTTTACAGGTGGCATTTTCCCCTGACAAGAATAGCAAGAATGTTCAAGAATAAATCCGAAAAATGTTGGAAATGTCATCAGACACCTGGCTCATATTACTATATGTGGTGGACTTGTGCAGATGCTAAAAAAATACTGGACTAAAATCCACACGTGGTTGGAAAAAATGACAAAAAAGCATATAGATTTGAAACCAGAAATATTTTTATTGGGAATTTTACCTGAAATATATAGTAAAGACTTGAAATACCTGATTGTAAATGTATTAACAGCGGCTAGGATTGTATTTGCTAAAAACTGGAAAAATGAGAAAATACCATCACAGGAGGAAATCGTTAAGAAAATATTGGAATGTGCTGAAATGAGTAGATTGACATTTGAAATTAGAGAACAAGATGATAAACAATTTTATAAAATTTGGGATCTATTCTATCAATGGTTAGACAATAAAATATAGTAATGAAATATGTAGACTTTTAGAAAATAATAAATATATAAAGATGTATTCTTTTCTTATTATATCTACAAAATGATTCTAGGATAGATCTGGGATGATAATATGAATTGTCATAAAACAAATTAAGTAAAATATGATCATTTTGGAAAACATGAAAGAATAAAAGTTGTTTGTTTCTAAGTGGAGGATGATGGATTGGTTAATAATTGATTCCATGACTTTACAGGTAATGCAGCATAAGGAGATTGGTCTGTAATTTTCAACTAGGCTGGGGTCTCCCTTTTTGAAGATGGGGATGACCATGGCTTGTGACCATAGGTTTGGCAAGGAGCTGGTCCTGAAAGATTTTTCAAAGATTATGCTTAGAGGTTCTACTATGGCAGTCAATAGATTTTTTAAGAAATAGGCACATATTCCATCCGGTCCAATAGTTGGTTTTAGATGGTTTTAGATTGCGTAGTGCTTTTTCAACATTGTCTTCTGTAAAATCGACATGTATTAGATCATTGTAGTTTTCTGTGGTTCGGCTAGGAAATACTGGGCATGATCCATTGCTGTTTACAAATACTGAGCCAAAGAATGTGTTAAAGATGTTGGCTTTAATGGTGTCGTCGTTGCAGTCTTTACCATTAGGTCCTATCAGGGGTGGGATGGACCTTGAGTCTTTTAGTTTGTTGTTTACAAAATTGTAAAAAGCGCAGGTGGGATTGGTGCGTAGAAGGTTTTCCTCTTGTTTAATGTGATAATTGGTGCATTCAGTCTTTATCTGGTGGCATAAAATTTTTTTATCGGCTTTTGAAGTGATCTCTTTTTGGATTGAAATTTCCTTATTGTTATGGGTAATCTGTTTTTTTTTTTTGGGAGGGGGGGGTTGTTATTGGTACATATAGTTTGATGACTCTTTTGACTTCAAGTAAAAATATGTTCTTGTCATGGTCTTCAACAGTATTGCATCCAGTGAATAGAGATTGCCAATCAAGGGTTGAGAGATCGTTGTCTATAAGATCATAGTTGCCTTTTTTGAAGTTATAATTTGGGATTACGTCATTGAGATTATTTTTGTGTGGGCGTATGTTGAGACAAAAGTCAATCATATTGTGGTCACTGTTGGAAAAGGATTCTTTAGTTTGTATTCCGTAAATTAAATTCAAACTATTGCAGAAGATGAGATCGAGGCCGTTGTTAAGTCTAGTATTGTTGGTTACTAGTTGTTCCAGTCCCAGATTTGTAACAGCATTGTAGAAGGTTGCATGTAAGGGTCCAGTTAATATGAGGTAGATTGAAGTCACCAAGAAAGATTAAAGCGTGTGGGCAGGATGTTGCCCATGTTTGTAGTGAATTTAGCTTGTTTATATGTTCGATGTCATAATCAGGTGCTCTGTAACATAGTAAGAATCAAAATGTGATATTTAAGGATAGTTCACAGATGATGGTCTCAGGAAGAGCAAGCTCCTGGGTAACTTGGTTGTTTTTTTAGATGTAAGGACTTTTTAGAGAAGATAGCAATACCACCTCCTCTATGAATTTCAAGATCTGATGAGTAAACATGATAGTCTCTTACTGTGATAATGGAGTCAGGGAGAGATGCGTTGAGCCATGTTTCACAGACAAATATGATGTCGAATTTAGCCATATTTAGTAAGAGGAGAAATTCAGGTATTTTATTCACAAGGCTTCTTGCATTGAGTAGCTTGCATTTAAGCTGGAGTCCCCATCATTTGGCTGCAGTCCCCATCTGCGCTGATCTCTGGATGTTTAGCTCTCATTATTTTTTGCAATATTTGAAGCAACTAAATCGTCCACTTAGAGTCATGGGAACTTATTTTCTGGATAAGAGCCCATAGGTTCCACCATCCTCTTCCAACCGGGGTCCATCCAGAGGCTTCCAGGAAATCACAAGGAAATCAAGAAGATATCTGCTCTTCTCAGTTGAATGTTCAAAAATGAAGACTCATCTTGAGTTGCTGAGTAACCAGTCCTATCTAAGAAGACAGTTAACCAGTATCCAGTTAATATCCTAGAAGTAGAAGTTGATATTCATTTGTTTAATGATACCTCTTTGGTAGGAGAATGGCGATATGAGAGTAGGAAGAATTTGTATGAATAAGGAAAGAGAATCTGAAGATGAGAAAAAAGATATTCCACTTGTTGAGGTACAGTAGATGAACCAAGAGCCAAGAGTTTATTGGTTTGGGAAGAGAAGTGGAGATTAATGAAATAATAGATTTCCCAACGTTGGAGAAATGTTGCAGGACCTCTCTCTGGGGATCAAATAGGTCACAGCAGAGGGCAGCACTTACTCAGTCTTTGCTGATCTTGGAAATGTTATTGGCCACCAGTTGTAGTATTTGAGTAGTGCATTTGAAAGTCTCAGAACACAAAAACCATGGGAATTGCATTTCAACCACAAACAATTGTCTCCTTGTGATATGTCATAGAGATGATAGTCAAGAAATTTGCAGAAGACACCAAATGAGGAGCGGGCAGGGGGGAGACTGCTAACACTTTGGAGAATAGACTTAAGATTCAGAAGACTGTTGACAGACTTGAGCACTGAGCCCTAGCCAACAAGATACAGTTCAGTGGTGAGAAAAGGTCCTGTTTTGACCCAAACCTGGTTCCAAGAGAGCAAACACAAGACAAAGGTACCAGCACAACCTTCTACTATTTCATTTACGAATCCTGTTTCTTCACAGATAAAAGGCTGCTTCCAACTAATTAGCTCTGACAAGGAAGAGCCTTGCCAAGTTTTTACAAGGCTGCCAAGAACAACAGATAAAGTTTCTAAAAAATAAATCAAAGAGTTTCCAAACACCAACTCAGATATTCTAACGTCCACCAGGCTCGAGTATCAAACTTCTTTGCCTTCTGCAAAGAACTGCAGTTTCTTAGCTGGCTTTTATCTTCTTGAAGGAGGGGCCGTTACCTTGCAGCTTTACTCCCAAGTTGCCTGTGCAGCTGCAGCTGCTCTTTCCTTCGAGCATCCCTGCGCATCAGCGCACTGGGCACAGGCTCCTCAGGGATCTCTTCATCGCTGCTGCCAGCCTCCACAATTGCCGAAGTCAGCACTGGTCCTGGCCCCATCCCTGCATCACACGCAGGCCCCTCATCTGAGCCCTCGCTTTCCGAGACCTCAGCCATCCGCACCTGCTGCCAGCGAACTACAACAGGTCCTGAACCTAGGCAGGAAAAACCAAATCCATAGATATAGAATCAGCAGCATCTAGCTCAACAGTTGTAACCGTGAAAGGGATCTTGCTGTCCTAGTGGATGATTACAGGTAGTCCTTGACCTCCAACCACAATTGAGCCCAACATTTCTGTTCTTTAGTGAGACATTGGTTAAGTGAGTCTTGCCCCATTTTACAACCTGTCCTGCCCCAGTTGTTCACTGAATCGCTGCAGTTGTTAACTCAGTAGCCCAGTTGTTAAGTGAATCTGGTTTCCCCATTGAGTTGGCTTGTTGGAAGGTCACCAAAGGGGATCACATGAACTCGGGATAGCGACCGTCATAAAGATGAATCAGTTGCCCAGCTTCTGAAGTTTGAACCCATGATCACGGGGAGGCTGCAAAGGTCATAATTGTGAAAAACAGCCAAGGTTCCATCTTTATTGGGTATCTAAACTCCGCCTTTTGGCTTTTCTCTTTTGAGCTGCATTTGGATCATCCCTGGTATCTTTTCTCCATACCTGTGATATATCATATCCTGATGGCATCTCTCCCCATGCTCATCACTCACAGCCCCACAGTTCAAAGGGAAATAGTCAAAATATGAGTGCAAGATGTGAATTTTCAGGGACGTATTTGCACCAAGTGCTTCATAGGACCTAAGCAAATTTTCCACGTGCTCACAGTCATCTGCCTTGCTGTTCTCAAAGCAAAGATACATTTATACACTTCCATGTGGTACCATTTTCATTGTTCTACCATACTTTGCCGAGAAGTTGTGAGGCATCATGATCATTAGACACCTCCCTCCCTTGTAGGCAAATATAATCACCTGTGTATAAATCTTTATTGTGAAATATCTTGAAAACTGTAGCCAACCAGCACCTTTATCACCTGTTTTCTAATTCATCTAAATCAAAATATGTAAAATTAGCACGTTTTATCTCGGAGGTCGATCATTTCCCAAAATTTTGTAGCATTTTAATTGTAGTTTTTAACATCTGGGTTTTATGATTGGTTGGTTTTTCTTTCTTTCTTTCTTTTTTCTTTTTGGTAAGCTGCCTAGAGTCACTTTATCGTAAGATGGATGGCTATATAATGTGAGAAATAAATAAATAAGGCATAAATAAATGTCAGCTCTCCAGAATCTCAATCTGCAGTTAGTAACAGCAGAGACAGATAAGTTGATTAATTGCAGACTTCTTTTTAAAAAGGATGTTGTTCTTTTGATTGTTCTTTTTTTTCCTCCCACAATCCAGGGTTTTTTTTCCTCCCACAGTCCAACTGTCTGAAATATTGGAGCACCAGAAATCATATCCTTGTTATATCTAGTGACAGGGTTTAAATCCAAGACATTCATCACCTTCTTAGAATGCTCTCTCTCTCTCTCCCTCCCTCCCTCCCTTCCTCTTTCTCCCTCTCCCTCTCTCTCACACACACACATTATATAATATCTTTATCGCATCCTCAATTTTTGCTACAACCATTCTCTAATACACATTTTTCTTATCCTCAGTCCCTTTCACTTCATCCTTGCACCAAGATTCATTCTTCCCTTAGTGTAACTGCACATACTTCTCTTGTGCTTTGTGGTATCATTATTTTTCATTCTGTCCAAAGATTTACACTACAGCATCCTATTTTCTTATTTTTACTTTTTGTTTATTCTGTGAGAAAAACTGTCTCTAAATACTTCCTGTAGTCGTTCTGCTTTTACTCTAGTTTCCTTCACATCTTTCGTCTTTGCTATCCATTTTTCCACTCATGACACCACCAAAAGATTTGTATATCCCACATTTAGATATGGGTGATTAATATCCATCACTAATTCTTTTAATCTTTTGCTGTTAACAGTCCAATCAATTATGCTTTCAGATTTTATACCCACTTATGTTTCATCAGTTCAAATGAATAGCCTGATGCTTAAACTATTTATTTAGAAAGAACACCATAAATGAGTAGCTGTTGTCATTCATTCTTGGATCTTACAGCCATTTTTCCTTATCGGATCTCAGAATCATTTTTGTCCTCTTTCATCTTGTTCCCATTGACCTATTAATATTACCATTTTTCCCCTTTAAAGACCGTATACTTTCTTGTATCAGAGTGGAGTCGAAACAGCTGAATGGAGTTTGCATATTTGAGATGCTTTTCCTGATACCTATGTGGAGTTAGCAGCAGATATTTCCTCTTTGCGTCCAGAGAGAGAGAAATATTTGCCACTACCTAGAATCAAACACACAGCCTCCTGACTATGTGGCAAGAGTTCCACCACTAGGCCCCCGTGCCACTCACTCGTTATGTCATGTAATTGAATGATATTCTCCTGGATTGCATTTATGCACAGTGTTGCACAATATTCCACAAAACTCATCAGTAGCTCTTGCATTACTGCCAGTGGCGCAGTGATTAGAACACAGTACTACAGGTTACTTCTGCTGGCTTCTGGCTGCCTACAATTTGGTAGTTCAAATCTCACCAGGTTCAAGACTGACTCATCCTTCCATCCTTCTGAGGTGAATGAAATAAGGGCCCAGATTGTTGGGGGCAACAGGCTATAATAGCAATAGCACTTAGACCTATATACTGCTTTATAGTGCTTTCCAGAGTCAGCATATTGCCCCCAACAATTTGGGTCCTCATTTTACCCACCTCGGAATGATGGAAGGTTGAGTCAACTTGAGCTTGGTGGGATTTGAACTGTCAAACTGTAGGCAGCTGGCTGCAGAAGTACCTTGCAGTACTGCACTCTAATCATTGTGCCACAGAGGCTCCTATAAACTGCTTAGAGAGGGCTGTAAAACACTGTGAAGCGGTATATAAGTCTAAGAGCTATTACTATTTATCAGAGCATAATAGACAACCTATTAATTAATATTTTCATGTACAGCCCCCATTAAACATGACCAATTCATGCTTTCTGGCACACATACCTTTCATTCATATTTAAACCTACTCATTGATTTCCCTGCATAGATGCATTAGCTCCACTTCATAAGTTCAGTCTACTGTCATTAAGAACATTTATAACGTTATTCTTTCTCTTAGTTTCAGAAATAGGATGCATATTTTATTTTCTTTCTATTTATCTATCTATCTTTTATATAGAGCTGGAGTGGTGCAGTGGTTAGAATGCAGTACTGCAGGCTCCTTCTGCTGACTGCCAGCTGCCTGCATTTTGGTAGATCAAATCTCACCAAGCTCAAGGTTGACTCAGCCTTCCATCCTTCTGAGGTGGGTAAAATGAGGACCCAGATTGTTGGGGGCAATAGGCTGACTCTGTAAACCACTTAGCGAGGGCTGTAAAGCACTGTAAAGCAGTATATAAATCTAAGTGCTATTGCTATTGACTCAGCCTGCCATCCTTCTGAGGTGGGTAAAATGAGGACCCAGATTGTTGGGGACAAGAGGCTGACTCTGTATACCACTTAGCAAGGGCTGTAAAGCACTGTATATAAGTCTAAGTGCTATCGATATCTTCCCTTTTGTTCATTCGGTCATACTCTTTATCATTGTTTTTCTATTCCAAGTCTCAATCTTCATGAAGTCTATCCCCTTTTAAATTTTTTTGTGGTTCTGGAAAGCAGACCCTGGATCGATAGATTTAGATTACACACACACAAATGTGTTTGGGGAGAATCTAAGATAACATTAGGAAGAACTTCCTTATCATTTGATCTTTTAATCAGAGTTTTAAAAGTGAAAAATTGGGGTTCAGAATTAGCAGGAGGATATAGGGGAAGGCTTTAATCTCCCCCTCATTTCTGTGTTGCTTTTCCAGCCTTCTTTCTCGCAGTCACTAGTAGTGAACAATTTTTCAGGAACAGATACGAGGACAATCTTTCTCTCCTGCTGTGAGTTCCTACTCCACAAACCATATTGGTCCCTGAATAAATGCTGCAATACCTCAGAAGCACAGTTGTATATATATGACTGGCAAGCTTTAATAGCCTTATCAATCATGAATTAGTCTAACTCCCCTTTAAAGCTAACAAAATTAGCGGCATGACTAATTGGCTGCTGTTGCATTTATTATTATTTCTATTGGTGCTACCTGTATTATTAAAGTTCATTTCAATAGCAATAGAGTTGGGCAATTTGAAGCTTTACTGATGAATTAAAATAAAATCTGTTGGTTCCTGCCCTGAAGACTTTTGGTAGAATCTTCCCAGTCTGTCTTTAAAACACAACTGCAAATAAAAAGGCGACAGGCAATGCCTGAAGGTTCAACCGAATGAAGATGCATTTGTTTTGGGCTTCTAATTAATCAAGATAACATCTCTTTCAGCCGTTAGACAGCAAAATCAATAGCCTGGGCTGCCTGACTGCCATTTAGACTTCTATACAAACACCTAATATTGGCAATCGTGATGTATTTAACCATTTCATCCTTTATTATATTTCAAATGAGTCAGCCTCAAGAAGATGTATCAGGTTCCGTGATCACGGTTGCCTTGATGTAAACATTTGACCACCAACTTGGCTTTATAAGTGAGGAATCTGTTAAATGCCTAAAATGAAATGTATCTGACAAATTTGTGAGCCGTTCTGTCTTTTGCAGCCAACTGCATTTGTACTGTCTTGTAAGATCATCTTCATATTTCCTACACATATTACCATTATTTTGAAGTAAGGCATGGAAGGGCCAACTAAGCTGAAGACAAGTCTCATCATTGCAATAACATTCATGGAGCTATGCCTAGTAATCTCCAGGACTGTTGGTTGGCTCGTTTTTGTTGGAATTCATTGTTGGAATGTATTCCAATGTAACAACTACAGTAGGATTCAACCAACAGATGGCAGTATTTACAAGTTTGGATTTATGGTATGTACTCCATGCTCTTTTATTTTAAGTAGAGTTTCCTGTTTCCTGTTACAGTAATACTGTTGAGCAGTAAAGCACATGGTGACTGTACTGTCTGTTTATGTAGACAAATGCTAAACTGTACTTAGTGGTGTTGGTAACTTACAGCCAAATTTTCAGGACACTGTAATGTTGGATGATGGAGCAGACTCATTTGAAACAAAGCTCTGAGGCTCATGACCAATAAAACTTTAAAATATATATAATCATAAAGTATTCCAGAAGAGAAAAAAACCATTCAGGTTGATGTAGGCTGCTGCTGGTTAATTTTCATGGAATCTCAAGTTATTTTTCTGATCCTGATTTCCCTTTGATCTCATGGCCCATATTCAGTTGAGGCTTTCAACTTACTAAGTTGTTCCTTAGGTGATTGGTAAAAGGATTGGCACACAGAAGTTAGTTAGACTTGTCTTTCTCTTTTGTCATTGAGAATAATGGAGTTAAGTTACCAGGAAGCAGATTCTGATTGAAGGTTAGGAAGAATAAGTTAGAACAGTTTGAGAGTAAAACCAATTAACTGGAGAAGTTGATTCCTTTTCAGTGAAGTGGAGTGGAGTAGTGATGGGATTCAAATAATTTAACAGCTGGTTCTCTACACTAATGACCAGCTGGATAGGCCTGGCTGGATGGTCATGCGATTGGGTGGGCGTGAACAACTCGACATCACTCACATTGAGGGGTGCCTCACCTTGCCCAGCCTCTCCTTGCCTCCTGGCCCTGCCCCTTCTCGCTCCTCCACTCCACTCCTTATAACCTTGGTTGGCCGAGCAAGTGGGAGGGGAGGGGCAAAGCAGGTCTGGGCGTGGCAAGGCACGCTATTCAGCTGGTTCGCCAAACTTCACAAAAAGTCAGTTATCGGTTCTCCCGAACCAGTGTGAACCTGCTGAATCCCACCATCAGAGTGGAGGCTTGATAGGCATTTATCAAGATTGTTTCAATTTGGATACTGAGCAGAAGGCTGAGCTTCATATTCTAAATACTTCCTTTCAATTCTATGATTACCTTTCCCCCCTACTTTGCTTAATCTTGTCTTTTTAACAGTGTTCATCATAGCAATGGCACTTAGAGTTATATATTGATTCATAGTGCTTTTACAGCCCTCTCTAAGTGGTTTACAGAGTCAGCCTATTGCCCCCAAACAATTTGGATCCTCATTTTACTGACCTCAGAAGGAAGGAAGGCTGAGTCGACCTTGAGCCTGGTGAGATTTGAACTGTCAAATTGCAGGCAGCTTGCAGTCAGCAGAAGTAGCCTGCAGTACTGCACTCTAACCACTAACACCACCGTGGCTTTGTGTTCACCATGCTCTGTTTTCTTATATCTCCTGTCTGACTTTAATACTATTCTTGATATTACAATTAGTGTGTTTTTCCCCTTCTGGGTTACAGCGTCTGAAATTGTTTGCAACGCCGAATCTTCTTTGGGTCTTGTAATTTCTTCTGTTTTCTCACCTCAACCTCCAGCCACTCTATCCTTGGCAATATTTTAATATGCAGTTCATATCTTTTCCAATATAAGAGCGGTTTAGTTCTCACTTGCCATAGTGTGTTGTCTTGCTTCATAAAAGAACAATAGCCACAGAAACATGGCCTCCAGCACTGAACAATTTATAGGTATGGAGTGGTTTAAATAGCCAATTTGTAAAAGCTTCAAACTCAATTTATGTGCCAGGGTTGTTGTTTTTTCTCCCCCTGGCATTTACTTTGATAAAAGTGTAAAATGTGCAAGGTTTCAGTTCTGTTTACTCTGTTTGTAGCTCATCAGCTAACGGAAAAGAGAGAAAGGCCCACATTGCCACAGCTTCAAATCCATTTCATCATTCAAACTAAGAAATGCGTAAATGTTCTCGAAGTGCAGAAAGCATAACCTTGAAACTGGATCTTTAATTTTATTTTAGGATTTTGCCAAATATCTTGGATATTTGGAAAGGAGCAGCTGGAGTGAAGATACATCTTAACTGGAATAGTCACCTTTTAAAAAAAATGTTTCAAATCTCCAATTTCAGTTACTTAAGTATAACTTTCCCCATGGTTAATTAATATTCTGTTTTAAGAATCAGTTCCAGGCTAGCCCTGATATTAGAGGGAACTGGATGTTATCATCTAATTAAATATTTAATAGAAGACGGGTTCTTTAACCAACAATTTTTTCTCCAAGTGAGGTTCTCACAAAGTCTTTTTTAACAGGATTTGTTGAGATGAAGCAGATAAGGTTACAAGAATTGCAAAAACTGAATCATTTCTGTATTGAAATGCATTTTTTATTCCCCAATATAATAAGATGGAAAGTTTCCTAATTTCTTTTTAATAGTTTTCTTGTGGATCAGGGAAGAAATAATTTTTGCCAAGTGTGCAGTGGCAGCCAAAAAAAGCCAATGCAATCCTAAGTCACATTAACAGGGGGATTCAATCAAAATCACATGAGGTACTAATACTACTCCTAGTAAGACCACACCTAGAGTACTGCATCCAGTTTTGGTCACCACATTATAAAAAAAGATGTTGAGACTCTAGAAAGAGTGCAGAGAAGAGCAACCAGGATGATTAGGGGACTGGAGGCTAAAAACAAACGATGAATGGTTGCAGGAACTGGGTATGGCTAGTCTAGGGAAGAGAAAGACCAGGGGAGACAAGATAGCAGTCTTCCAATATTTGAAGGGCTGCCAGAGAGAGAAAGGGGTCAAGCTATTTTCCAAGGTACCTGAAGGCCAGACAAGGAATAATGGATGGAAACTGATCAAGGAGAGATTCAACCTGGAAATAAGGATAAATTTTCAGACAGTGAGAACATTCAACCTATGGAACAGAAGTTGCCTTCAGATGTTGTGGGAGCTTCACTGCTGGAGGCTTTCAAGAAGAGACTGGACTGCCATCTGTCAGAAATGGTGTAGGGTCTCCTGCTTGGGTGTGGTGTTGGATCAGATGACCAGGGGTGGAAACATCACGCACAGGCCATGCCCACCCCGGCTCTGTGAATGGGAAAAAAGTCACAAAATGTCACAAGATGGCAACATAATGGGGCAAGTTTGACACCCATGATCTACGAGGTCGTTTCCAACTCTGTTAATCTGTTCAAGTTGTTTTAAGCATTATCTGCCAGGCATCATAGCTGGCTCCCTTGCCTGTTTAAGACCCCCTCAAAATCACTATAGTTAAGCAGCCTTTGCTATCACCTCTACTTTTGTGTATTTAACTCAGCGTCAGGAAACCCAAAGTCATAACATATCCGCTCAAGAAGTTGAACAGTCACCAATGTAAAATACACCTGTATCTACATCTATCTATCCATCTATATCTATATCTACATCTATCTATCCATCTATCTACATCTCTACCTCTATCTCTATATCCATCCATTCATTCATCCATCCATCCATCTATCTACTCTATTTCTACTCTATCTCTATATCCATCCGTCCATCCGTCGATCCATCGATCCATCGATCCGTCGATCCATCGATCCATCCATTGATCGATCCATCCATTGATCGATCCATCCATCCATCCATTGATCCATCCATCCATCCATCCATCCATCCATCCATCCATCCATCCATCCATCCATCCATCCATCCATCCATCCATCCATCTATCTATCTATCTATCTATCTATCTATCTATCTATCTATCTATCTATCTATCTATCTATCTATCTCAGGACAGAGTCTGGGAATTGCTGTCAGAAACTTGGCTGGACTCTTGAAGAAAGGACTGGCTAATTCAGTCCAGGCTGTCTTTCTGCTACAGCTTTGAGTGATGTGTACAGCCCTGTGCGCATTTGCTGAAAACTAGTATCAGGGAATGACATACAGTTTGATAACATAAGATGCTTAGGTTTGGGTTTTTTGTTTTTTTTTGTGGTGGTGGGGAGCTCAAGTGAGATGTTCAGAGCTAATAGCTGTGGTGAGCGGAGTTTTAGCTGCGATCTGTACCTTGAGATATCGGCTGCCGTCTGGCTCAGGGAAAAAAAAGGGGGGAGTGAGGGGAGAGAGAATGAAAGCTTATTTCTAGAAAGGGCTTCCGATGAGCAGCATTTGTCATTGAAGGGGAGATGGGTATAATTAGCTTGTCAGTCTCATTTGAGCTGAGTTGGTTGCCTCTGCTAAGAAAGATGGACTAACTGCCAGAGCGGCTGACAGGTAGTCGATAATGCAGCAATTAATGTCATAAATAATTCTGGAACCAATTATATCAAAATGGACTTTGAGCTTTAAAACAGATCAGAATTCCCTCCTTCTTCATCGTCATCTTCTTCCCAACTAACAGCAAGTCACTCTTTTCATTTTTTCTCTATAATTACTTTTCATTGTCCGTGGCTGTAATGCAGAGTCTTTTTCTTTGGCCCATATTTCTCAACCTCCTTCGATTCCCATAGTACCTCCCAACTCCACCCCATGTTCCTCCCTGTCCGTCTCTCTCTCTCTCTCTCTCTCTCCTTCCTGGCTTTTGTTGTTACCGGATACTTTTCAGCAGCGCATAATCTTTTTGCTTGACCATTTACATGATAAGTCCCTCTGCACTCTAATGATTAAAGACCCCCATTTTCTCAAATGTCAGGAGTGTTGTCAGCAGGACAGCCCCAAAACAATGGCATTTGGAAATGAAGACATTGGTGAAATGAATTGATCTGTCTTATTATTTTAAAGGTTGTTCTGATTTTGCTTACACTGAACCTATTGATTTTTTTTGGGGGGGGGCTTGTTTCCTTTCCCACTACGGTTGCAAGCTGAGGATGTTTAACCATATTCTATCTATGTTGCAAGGACGGTCTTTGCGGGAAGCTTAACCATGGAGTTGTAACCCCTTCTAGTGTCTAAGAGGAAAACCACACACAACCCACAGACACATATGCATGTATGGCACAGACAAATGTTTTTATGGGAGGGGTGGCATTTTTAAAAGAAATGGGGGCTTTTGAAATGATGATTGTCAGGAAAGCTGCATCTAGAGTTGTGGTGGCGCAGTGATCAGAATGCAGTACTGCAGGCTACTTCTGCTGACTGCCGATTGCGAGCAGTTTGGCAGTTCAAGTCCCACCTGCTCAAGGTTGACTCAGATTTCCATCCTTCTGAGGTGGGTAAAATGAGGACCCAGATTGTTGGAAGCAAGAGGCTGGCTCTGTAAACCGCTTAGAGAGGGCCGTAAAGCACTGTGAAGTGGTATATAAGTCTAAGAGCTATTGGTATTTTCCTCTCTCCCTCCTTCCCTCCCTCCCAGTGGTTAGAATGCAGTATTGCAGGCTAACTCTGTCCACTGCCAACAGTTTGATCCTGATCGACTGGCTCAAGGTTGACTCAGCCTTCCATCCTTCCGAGGTGGGTAAAATGAGGACCCAGATTATTGGGGGGCAGTAGACTGACTCTGTAAACCACTTAGAGAGGTGTGTAAAGCACTGTGAAGTGGTATATAAGTCTAAGGGCTATTGCTATTTCTACTTCCATGCTGGGCATTTTTGAGAGGTCAAGACTGTAATCTGAGCTTTGCATGCTTTAGAATGCCAGCAAGCAGAAATAAAGAGCGTTTATTCAGCACTTAGAAATTTTACGTGAGTCGTAAATCAAGAATACTGATGTCTCAGGGAGGGGGAGAATTAGTGAGAAGAACATTTCCTGAGGATATTGATTATTTATTACCCATTAATTTACAGTAGTTATTGTATATTTGATACAGATGCAAAAAAATACCCTGGTTTTGTTTTGTTTTTTACTCCTAAACCAAAATGAACTTTTTTGATTAAAATGTCAAGCAAGATTCATATTCTTACTCTAAGTTTAGTATTTCAGGGATAAGAGGGATATTTGAAATTAAATAAAATATATTACAAGTAGTCCTTGACTTACAGCAGTTCATTTAGTGACCGATCAAAGTTACAACAGGAATGAAAAAAGGGACTTATGACCGTGTAACACATATATGATCTCTGCAGCATTCCCATGAACATGTGATGAAAATTCAGATGATTGGCAACTGGTTCATTATTTTGACTGTTGCAGTGTCCTGGGATCACGTGATCACATATTGTGACCTTCTGAAAAGCAAAGTCAATGGGGAAGCCAGATTCACTTAACAACCCGGTTATTAACTTATCAACTGCAGTGATTCCCTTAAAAACTATTCTATTCTATTCTATTCTATTCTATTCTATTCTATTCTGTTCTGTTCTGTTCTGTTCTGTTCTGTTCTATTCTGTTCTACTCTGTTTTACTCTGATCTACTCTGTTGTACTCTATTCTATGCTATTCTTCCTTCCAATATTTATTCTATTCTATTCTATTCTATTCTATTCTATTCTATTCTATTCTATTCTATTCTATTCTACTCTGTTCTATGCTATTCTTCCTTCCAATATCTATTCTATTCTATTCTATTCTATTCTATTCTATTCTATTCTATTCTATTCTATTCTGTTCTGTTCTGTTCTGTTCTGTTCTATTCTATTATTCTATTCTGAATTCTATTCTATTCTATTATTCTATTTTATTCTATTCTGAATTCTAGTCTATTAATAGGATAGGATAGGATAACTTTATTGTCACTTTGAATGTATACTAATTGGCATACTTTAAAATGAAATTTTGTTGCATACAGCTCTTAAAGAGTCACCACCTCCAATATATACTACATAAACATGACTGACTAACTAAGTAACTAACTAACTAACTACATACATACATACATACATACATACACACACACACACACACACACATAATTATGCATATACCCAGGGGTGGGATTCTACCAGTTCGCACCTATTCACTAGAACCGGTTGTTAACATTCTAAGCAGTTTGGAGAACCGGTTGTTAGAAGAAATTACTGTCCTAATCCTGTAAGGAAGGCAGGAAGGAAACATTCTGGTGTTGCTTACAGAAACTGCCTCTCCGTTAACCCTTATTACATTCTTGGCAGGACTAGCCTTTCTGTCTCAGGAACATCTCTGGAGTTTTTTTCCCCTCCTTTGCTGGTACTTTGCTTGTGTGGAGTGACCATTCAAAGTTACAATGGCACTGAAAAAAGTGACTTATGACCGTTTTTCACACTTATGCAGCATCCCCACAGTCATGAGAGGCCAGGCGAGGCGATGCGTGCCTCGATGTGAGTGATATTGAGTTGGCCACACCCAGCCAATAACATGGCCACCAAGCCACGCCCACCAATTAAGCCACGCCCACAGAACCGGTTGTTAAAAAATTTGAATCCCACCCCTGCATATACCCACATATATTACATGACACAGGGAAACAATACAGTCTAGTTCGGATGTATACATGTTTATGGCAAGAAAAACAAATCTTGCAAGTTTACCAGATGGATGGCATAGGGAACAAAGCTGCTACAGAACCTAGTAGTCCTGTTAGAAATACTTCAAAACCTCCTCCCAGAGGGGAGCAATGAAAATAGACCATGAAGTGGGTGTATGGGTCTCTGACAATGTTTCGAGCTTTAAGCACATGGCGCTTATAAGCAGCATCCTGAATAAATGGAAGTGAGCTTCCTATAATCTTCTCCACTGTCCTTACCACTCTCTGTAGGGACTTTCTATCTGAGGTGCTGCTGCCACTAAACCAGACGGTGATGCAGTTTCCCAACCATGAGACCTATACCCCTTATACCCCTTCAAAAACCTTTCACCTTTGAGAGTTGATGCAGCCGCAGTCGATCCAGACGCTGCCATATTGAGGTGGGGAGCCCATGCAAATATTGATCAGTTCTGTGACTTCTCCTTATTTGTCAATGTTTCAAAGCATAATTTTCTTACATGTACAAATGTGATTCTTGGCTCTTCTTCACCCCATTTTACTCTGATCATGTCAGTGCGTGTTTTTCCACAGTGGGAAAATGTGACCCTCCTAGACCAAGCCAAGTCCAAAAACACCAGGGAATTTCTAGAAGCCTGGCACTCTGACAAATCAGTCATCAATAGACACATAGATGTTAACAACATCTATAGACTACAGTATGAAAAAGTGACAATCAACCAGGGAACAAAAAGATCCAAGCACCTCTCCACCAGCAATCAGCACTCAGATCATCATAGATTAACGCCAAGGTTAATATCAGACCAACAATTGAAAACTGCGAACTTTGCATGGTGACAGGAAGAGCATCCGGCCAATAAACACCAGATCAATAATTAAGTAAACAAAACCCCAATCAAGAAACTGCCAAAGAAGCCAACATCAAACCATCCAACCAAAGACTCTCTAAGACCACCCCCACCAACACTGACAGGGCAAGCCACCAAAATGTAAACTGACAGCAAACTTACTACCACTGAGGATGTTACCTAGTTAGGTAATGAAACATCTGCAAGAAAACAAGCAAGCTCAGAGAGCACCAAGGACCCCACAACAGTGAGTCTCCTTGGAAGATTCCTCTTTTGATATTAACCTCTTTCAGTCTATCATTGATGACCACAACCAGGGGTGGGATTCAACTGGTTTGGCCTGGTTCGGATGAAGTGCGTGCTCACCAAACCAGTTGTTACACCAGTTGAATCCCACCCCTGACCACAACTGTGTCTTCCACTGTGCCATCCATCCTTGCACAAACCTTCTGATGTTTGTATTGATGATACCACAATCTAAGAACCATTAGAGATATGAAGTGAAAACGTTGGGGATTTCTACGGTAGCTTCCTTGCTACTTTCTGCGTAAGCTCTCAACTGCTTGCTTTTTGATTGTCCTGCATATCATTCATCCCAAATACTATTTAATAAATGTCATTGATTGATGATCAATCATCCTTTCCCTTTTGGATTTTTGAAATACATAAGGTTGTGAAAGAACTGGCATTCTGAGGAACTTAAGTTTCTGCATGAAGGTTTGGGTTACCGAACTTAGCGAATCAAACAATTCAGTTGAATCTCTGAATTGATATAATTCTGCATTCTATTCCACATTGAAAAGAAAAAGTTTGATCAAAACACTGAAACCAACTGCAGCTTCTGAATAGGTCTGATGTTAAGGAACTATTTTTCTTTGCATGTAAAATCCTTTCATTCTGAGCTTATTCAGGAAATTCAATTGATTCAACTTGCTGAATAGAATTGGTTCAAACTTTTGATCCAACCTGAACTGATAATTCAGACCCTCTATTATTATTTTTTGCCAGGTTTTGGCTTTATTTTACTGTAGTTTAGATTTCATTTGCCAGATTCTCCCTTTCTGTTTGTTATTTTTGCCAATACAACTGTGTAAACAGACACATAGTGCCTACAAAGAATTAGCAGTGTGGCTTGAACTGCATCTGATAGGCAGGCTGCACAAGTTACAACAGAGATACTCCCAGAGCCTATTCTACCTCCAACTCCAGGTCCAACAAGTCTTAAAGAAGGTCCAGGGATCTCTTGAGAAACCATTCTCCTCTTAGAACCTAGTATTGCCAACACGCTGGAACCAGTGGTGGGGGTCAGATTGTTTTACCACTGGCTCGGTGGGTGTGCCTTGGTGGGTGTGCTTTGCCTAATGCACACGCACAGATTTCCTCACACCAGCTGAGGCCTGCAGTGCCAATCAGCTGAGAGGGTAAAGAAGAGAAAAGCACAGGGGAGCGTGGGAAGGCTGATCCTGCACTTTTCTCTTATTTCTCCTGTCAGCTGATCGTGGGAGGCTTTTTTTACTACCAGTTTGGTTGAACCAGTCCGAACCGGTAGCATACCACCCGTCTGGAACCCACCAACCAACTCATAATTTAATCAGGAATTAAATACATAAATATACGAGAACTTATCTTTTCAGTTTATCCTGTTAACTGACCGTGAAAATTACTGAAGGAACCTAAGCTTTCTGCATTAGCAGAAAGTATAAATACTTTCTACAGAGTTTGGATCGAGGTTATACCCCTCATGGAATATTTGTTTCGTATGAAGCTTTATAGTGTATTAGCTGCATGCATTTTGAAAGGAAATAGTCCCTGAAGGACCTCAAGGGGATTTTGTGGAATGTGGAAGCAAGATCAATGGATTTATCTCCTTAGCCACAAAAATACAGCTTCTATATCATCAGCAATCTGTCCAAAATCATGCCTCGCCAGTAGGGTTTCTACTTCACAGAGTGTCTTGCATGAACAGACAAACTTCCACCGTTTATTGAAAAAAAAAGGTGATTTTTTTTTTATCATGAGCTTTAACTCGTGTTGCAGACTGAATCTGCATGTTGCTTTGTGTCTCCCCTTAGGCCACCTTCCTTGTCTGTTGAGTACTCCCTGCCATTTCCCTAACGGAGCTAATAGACTGCACAGCTTGCCAGAAGACAGACTAAACAGAGGAAATATAAGAAGAGTGGAAAGAGCTTTTTAAAAGCAAGCATATTTATTAATCGTAATACGTTCAACTGCTGTGACATTAAATGCATATCAGACTCAATAGCAGGCTGTTAGATGACGATAATGATCGTCTTATCCAGAAGGGAGGGAGGGAGGGAGGGAGGGAGGAAGAATCTCAAAAGAAAGATATTAAATACTACAATGAAAAGGAAGGGAGGGAGGGAGGGAAGGAAGGTTTCCACAAGGAAATTCAGTGGGGAAGCTGACAGAAAATTGGAAGTCACTCCGATTTGTCAGAGTATTGCAACACATCTGACCAGCACACAAGTAAATAATTCTGCAGGATTAATTTAAAGAAGAAACGTCTTTATGTACAATAATATATATACTATACCCATACAGCAGGAGCAACCATACAGATTCAGGAACACAGACGCAATATTCACAGAAGCAAGTCATTACAGAGTAGAGAGGCCCAGAGGCCTAGATTTAGAGAGGACAAACCAACCCTTATATATACTTCAGCAAGTCAAAGCCATAGCCAGACTCCAACTGTCTCTTATGGCCCCATACAAAACAAATACTATGTTTCAGTATCCAAACAGTCTCCATTGTCTTATCTGTCGCCATGTCGAATCCAGACAGTCTCTATTGGCTGACTTGTTTCCATGTCGAATCCAGACAGTCCCTATTGGCTGACTTGTTTCCATGTCTAATCCAGACAGTCCCTATTGGCTGACTTGTTTCCATGTCTAATCCAGACAGTCTCTATTGGCTGACTTGTTTCCATGTCTAATCCAGACATTCCCTATTGGCTGACTTGTTTCCATGTCGAATCCAGACAGTCCCTATTGGCTGACTTGTTTCCATGTCGAATCCAGACAGTCTCTATTGGCTGACCTGTTGCCATGTCTAATCCAGACAGTCCCTATTGGCTGACTTGTTTCCATGTCTAATCCAGACAGTCCCTACTGGCTGACCTGTTGCCATGTCTAATCCATACAGTCTCCATTGGCTGACCTGTTGCCATATCTATTCCAGTTCATGAACTATATACACTGACACCACTGATTTTTATTTTTTATTTTTTTTTGCCCAACCAAGATCATTCTGTTTTTCTGTTCAGGAAAGGAAGGAAGGGAAGGGAGGAAGGAAGGGAAGGGACGGAGGGAGGGAGGAACAATGAAGAAGGGACCCTGCATACCCTTCTTGGTGCATGCTGCCCCATTTGCCCTCTCTGATTCATGCTGCCTCCCTATAGTTTGCCTTCCCCAACCCATGTGGCATGTCTTGCCCTCACATGTGCACCCTACCTGACCCACCCCGTTCCCCCGCATGCCTTCCCCACCCATGTCATGCACCCTTTACTGACCCACACCATTTCCTGTGAGCCATCCCTGACCCACATAACCCCTCTTGCATACAAAACATTTGGGGCACCACTTGAACACCATCAGCATTGACAAAACCGGTCAATTGCAAAAGGCAGTTTCACCTGGACAAGTTTACACCTTTCCACGATACCTTTAATATTATTACGCAACAACATCTGCCTATCCTTGGGAAGGATCCAATCAGTGGATAACAATGCCAACCAAGTTCTGAACATCTGGCGGACTGTGCAACCAGCCTCAGTAACGATGTGTCGTGATTTGATGCGGTTCCTATTCAGAACAGCCATAACTCTGAGCAAAGAAGAGAGCAAGTGGGCCTTTTTCTTTCATTTGCAATATGATAAACGTACGGCCGAGTGACCACTCAGCAATAAAGTGAAAGATTGCATACATCAATTATCTATATGAGGCATCTGCATCTCTTTGCCCGGTACAGGAAAGGGGGGATGAACGCTGAGATCCGTTTGTCTGGATTTTCTCTGACCTGGAACCCTAACTCAAAGTTCTAAATCCCAAATTGTTTTGTGTTCAAGGGAGACATCTATTATTGTTAGGGCCTGTCTAATCAGCTGAGGCTTAGAGTATTCTAGATTCCTGCAACCCTGACATTGTAACCGCATATTATCTAGAAGGAAGGGAGGGAGGGAGGGAGGGAGGGAAGGATGAAGGGAGAGAGAGAGGAAACGAGGGAAGGGAGGAAGGAGGGAGGGAGGGAAGGAGGAGGGAGGGAGGGAAGGAAGGAAGAGGTTGAAGGAAGGGTGGGAGGAAGGAAGGAAGGAATGGAGGGAGGAAGGAAGGAAGGAAGGAAGGAAGGAAGGAAGGAAGGAAGGAAGGAAGGAAGGAAGGAAGGAAGGAAGGAACCACAGTAGTTTTCCCTGAGACTTTGGTGATTCACAAAATCCGTGGGCCTGCTATTTGAAAGGAACTTATGTGCTACCATTATTGGAGACCTTCTAAAGTTGCACCACCAATTAATAACAATTGCCTTAGCCGTCAGCTTTCTTTTTTTTTTTAATCCCTTCAAGTCAGCCTTTGTCTCTTGGCCATGCCTGAACGACTCCCTGCAACTTTCTTGGCAAGGTTTGTTCAGAAGTGGGTTTGCCCTTGCATACTTCCTAGGGCTGAGAGAGTGTGACTGGCCCAAGGTCACCCTGCAGGCTTTGTGCTTCAGGTGGCACTCCAACTCATGGTTCCTCAGTTTAAAAAACAAACAAACAAAACCTTAACCACTACACCAATTCCCCTGGCTCTCCAATCGCCATCCTTACAAATATTTCATTTCAAGGTATTTTAGTAGAATTCCCTCAGCTCCTTTACATTTGACGATATTTCCTTTGCATTTTCTTCTGCCAACCAGATATGCTCTTCCAGCAGGGAAACTGTGCTTCCTTCTTGATTCAAGCAATTACCAACTTGTATACTTCTTTCCACCATTTTACAAAACCTTAAAGTCAACTGTGATCAAATGCATAAAAACCAATAAGGCCCGCACTGAATAATCACCAATGAAAAGACTTAACGCCTGCGCCAATAAAACACACCCGAACAATGCACTTTCTAATTGAAATACTTCCCCCCTCCCACCCATCCCACACACATCTGATTCACAAATGTACCTACCAGACAGATAATGAATAACTTATATCTTGGGCAGAGTGGCCTATGTGTGATTTATCTCTTCGTATAAATAAATAAGAAAAGGCTGTCAAATCTCAATGCATAAATTTCCTGTCTCCTAGAAAGCCTGTGTATTAGGATAAAGGGGTGGAGAATAAGTCAGCGAGTGCTTTTACCTTAATTGGGATAGCAGGAAGGAAGATAAGCAACCCCCTTGCAGAAATAAATCGTAAACCCATAAGAATATTTCCAGAGAATTAAGGGAGTCTGCAAATCATATTTCCAAGTAGACGCTTGGAAGTTTGAAGAAGTTGAAATAATTCCAGGGGAGTGAAGTTCGTCATTTTGATAAGGTTATACAATGCCTGTGGCCAAAAGATGTGCTCTATAAATAGCGCTCAAAACTTGAGGGGCTGCCCCAAAGAAGAGGGAGTCAAGTTATTCTCCAAAGCCCCTAAAGGCAGGACAAGAAGCAACAGATGGAGACTTATCAAGCAGAGAAGCAATCTGGAACTAAGGAGAAAAAGACAGTGAGATAGTCCAACCCCAAGCAGCAGACCCTACACCAGTGGTGGCTAACCGTTTTGGGCTCCTGTGCCAAAAATTGTGCATGTGCTTGCACGCTCGCACTTGCATGCCAGTACCCAGAAGGCAATGTGCGTGCCCCCATACCCCCTATACATGTGTGCGCAATCCCCACCCACCCCCACTGCCCCCTGCACCTCACAGCTGATTTCCGGCTGGTTTGAGTCCTTTTTTGGCCTCCCAGAGGCTCCAGGGAGGCTTCTGAAGGCTTTTCAGACCGAAAACTAGGCCCGTTTCATCACTTCCGGTATTTCCTGCAGAAGCCTTCCTGAAGCCTCTGGGAGGCCAAAAAAGGCCTCAAACAAGCTGTGAGGCGCCCGCATGCGCATGCAGTTCACATGCTGGTACAAATGGCTCATGCCATAGGTTCACCATCACGGCCCTACACCATTTCTGAAAAATGGCAGTCCAGTCCAGGGATGGAATTGTACCGGTTCGGTCCGGTTCGAGAGAACCGGGTGTTAATTTTACATCCAGTTTGACAGAATCCGTAGTTCTGAAGAACAGCTGCCCCCCTCCACCCTGCCCCACCCTCCTTTTGCTCCTAGGAGGCTCCAGGGAGGCTTGCTAGGCCCCATTTTGGGCCTAGGAGGCCTCCCTGCAGCCTCCTGGGAGCATCCAGCCACCCAGTATGCCTGGATTCAGGGTTTAGCCAAAAGAACATTTGGAGCTAATACAGTATTGATTCCTGCCTTGGGAATGTTCTGGGTAAATAAACCTAAAACTGTTGGAGCCAATCTTCTTTCTTCCTTCCATATCCTCCTCTTCAAAACTAGTAATATGCTCTGCTTTTTCAGGCCAGGCTTAGTGTAGGTAAGTTCAGAGTGGATTTTGTAGAGAGCAGCTTACCTTTAGGTCTCATTCATTTGCTCAATTTCAGAGCATGCATTACACCATTTCCAAAGCATAATTCAGACTATTCAGCAGTTTGCCCAGCTGCTACTTCATGACTTCTATTGCTGTCACCACCTTTATGGAGTGTCCAATGGCCTTTTAAGTTTGACAAGCAAAAACACAGTAAAATATTGCTCACAAATATTTTCCCTCTTCCACTTTGTGGTTCGATATTTAAACATACAAAATTATGTGCTGTGTTACTTATTCAGGCAGTTTGCAAACTTGTGCTTTTTGGTGTTTGGAAGGCAACTCTTTACTTTGAAGATGGTGGTAAATTCTTGGTAACAAAGTAGAAAGGCTTACTTCCACTTGCCATTTAGAAAGGATTAGAAAGAATGAAAAGATTAACCTTTCCAGTCTCCTTTTCTTGACTTGGTCTTCATAAAAAGCATCTTTGGAATTGAAGCCATATGTGTGAAAACAAAATTATTTCTGTTTAAGTACAAGTATGCAAAAAAGTTTCAAGATTAATCCAAGATGTTCAATGGCTTTAAATATCTGGGTGTTGTACTAAGGTTTAAGTCAGAGGTCTTCAAACTTGGCAACTTTTAGACTTTTGGGCTTCAACTCCCAGAATTCTGGGAGTTGAAGTCCATATGTCTTAAAGTTGCCAAGTTTGGGGATGCCTGGTTTAAGTAGAAAGAGGTTCCATCTGAAAATATACCATGAAAAGCATAGAGATGCATGGTAGCTCTTCTTTCTTTCTTTCTTTCTTTCTTTCTTTCTTTCTTTCTTTCTTTCTTTCTTTCTTTCTTTCTTTTCTTTCTTTCTTTCTTTCTTTCTTTCTTTCTTTCTTTCTTTCTTTCTTTCTTTCTTTCTTTCTTTCTTTCTTTTCTTAAAGGAAGAAGAAAAGAAAGAAGGAGGATGAGAGAAAGAAAGGAGGAAGGAAGGGAGAAAGGGGGAAAGAAATGAATGAGATAGGATGGATGGATGGATGGACAGATGGATTGGGGAAAGAAAAGGAGAAAAGAAGGACCACAAACCCTTGCACTAGACACAGCTTCAGAGGATGCTTTGAAACAGCACAGCAAACAAGGGTTGGAAGGGACCTCAGAGGTCATTAGTCCAATCCCGCTCCAAGAGCATTTTTAAAGTGAGTTTCTATCTTTTGACCTACCCAGTCATGTGACCACCAAGTCACACCCAGCCAGTCACATGACCACCAAGCCACGCCCACAGATTAGGCCACGCCCACAGAACCAGTTGTCAAGAAATTTGAATCCCACCCCTGGTCCAGTCTCTTCTTGAAAGCTTCCAGTGATGAAGCTCCCACAACTTCCAAAGGCAACTTCTGTTTCATGGGTTGATTGTTCTCACTGTCTCCTTATTTCTCTCCTTGTTCAGTTTCCATCCATTATTCCTTGTCTGGACTTCAGGTGTTTTGGAAAATAGCTTGACCACCTTCCTCCTCTCTATGGCAGCCCCTCAAGTATTGGAAGACTGCTATCCTGTCTCCCCTGGTCCTTCTCTTCACTAGACTTGCCATGCCCAGTTCCTGTAACCATTCTTCATGTGTTTTAGTCTCCAGTTCACTAATAATCTTGGTTGTTCTTCTCTTCACTTTAAGTCATGCCTGATATCAACGCAGTTTCCAAAGCATCACACTGGGATGCCATTGGACACTGTCGGCCTGGTCAAGGTGGGAGGCAATTGATGACAGATAAGTGGTCTTTTATAGATCTCCACCATTTATTGCCCTTCTCATTTAGGAAATCTTGAAAAACTTGAAGTATGCAGAAATCACACAGAGTCCTTAGAATACATATTCACATACCAAAACACATATATAAGACCAGAGAAAAATCATAATTCTGGGGACAAATTGGAAGAAGTAATATTTGTTGAGAATGTTAAGCTTATTGTACTTACCAATGAAGGTGAATATACGTGTCCCAGGATAACATTGCAGGATCCAATCTGGGTCAGTCACTGGATTCTGAATTTTTGGACTTGTGCTGGATCCCATCCTCAGGGATCTCTGCCAGAGAGAAATGACTGAGCCAGATTGGATTATTGTCATTGTTAATATTTCTATTCTGATTCTTTCCAGACTAGAACTGTAAAAATTTTGGAAGGCTGACTAGGTGTATTGGTATTTATAAATTTGCCCTACAGAAAAGAGTCAGGATTTAGTCAGGAATATAGTCGCACAGTTTTAGCTCTGAACATCCAATTTATGTAAGAAACATTTCCAGTTAATCAAGCTATATCTAACCCTTTTTTCTGGGTATTTAGCCTGATACATTTAACAATTACACCACACTCGTTCTCCCACTGCCATTAGATAAACAAGAAGTGAGTTTTCAAGTAATATATCTGTGCAAAAAGGATCATCTTTCTTTGACAAATGACTTTCAATTGGTCTAAAATATTTTCCGAGACTTGATGTTATCTGAGCTATATTATTTTTTTAAAATGGCTTCTCACCTGGCTTATAGTTGGCCAGGGAGCAAAATCAGAACTGGCTTACAGTTTTGGGGTAAGTTCAGTTTTTTTTTTTTTTATATGTACAGGGTTGGCAGCAATATGGATGGAAAAAGCATGTGTTGAATCTATCTTGAGTATCTTAGGTCTCTGAAGGTCACTCTGCTAAAGTAATATATAGTGCCAGGATGGCTGGCTCAAGGTCAAGTCAGGTGGCTTTTCATAATGCATAAACCTGGAGCTCACACAGACACCAATCATCTGACCTAAAGCCTTGGAACAAATATTTTACTAAGTAAATCAGGAGCATGCTGGCATTTCTATTAACCTTCAATGCACTGGTGACAGGAAATGAATAATGATAAATAATAACTCAGGTCGGTAAATCATACCTAACATCATGGGCAGGAAGAGGGGGAAAAAACAGTAGACTACCGTATGTTAAGAATAAAGCTTGTAGACACCTGCTCCCAAAGGCTTTTCAAGGTGTCCCTAAAAGTAGTAAGGAAACAGGGATTTTGAAAATATGTGTTTTCTGGTTAAGTGGGAGTGATGTTCTGTGGGAAACAGAGGTGGTATTCAGCAGGTTCTGATCAGTTCTGCAGAACCGTTAGTGGAAATTTTGATTAGTTCAGAGAACTGGCCAATCCCACCTCTGACTGGCCCCACCAACCCCGTCTCTTCTCTGCCTCCCGAGTCCCAGCTGATCGGCTGGGTCTTCTTTGGTTGCCCTGCACAGGAGAACGGAGCTGAAAAGCAGGTTAGTGGGGTGGGGAGGGAATGGGGATTTTGCAGAATCCTTTCACTGCTATGCCCACCAAGCCATGCCACACCCACAAAGCCACACCACGCCCATCAAGCCACACCCACAGAACCGGTAGTAAAAATATTTTAATCCCACCACTGGTGGAAAAGCTTGATGTTTTGGCCATCTGTAATGAGGACTGCTTTCTCTTGCTACTAAAAGGTGCACACGAGAGAGTCTGCCCGAACCTCCCAGACAACTAAAGAATGAATAAAAATGATTGTGCAAACTTTTATGGCCGGGTCACTTCCTTATGCAAAAGAGGTGGAATCAAGATGAAACCTCACCAAAATATAGACCTTGTGCAGGTCAACTTTGCTTTGTTGACAGAGTTATGTCATGGAAGATGCAGGTGGTGTGATGGAAGATGGACCTGGAGAATTAGTGGACAGGAGTTTTGGAGCACAGAGAGGAGGCAGTAAATCTAATCCAAAAGAGGCCCACACCTTAGGATTGCTAGTAGCTGAGAAAGTGATAGCTTTAGTTTGGCAAGATCCTGGATGGACAAGTCAATAAAGGACTGGACTTGACTGGATTTTGCTAGGCCTGGGCTAACAGGTAGCATATTTTCTAGCACTTCTCAGCAAAGCTGTTTGGCAACAATGGAGAGAAACAGTGGGAAATAATTGCTCTCAGGCTTGTCTCAGCTAGGTCCCTAGGAAAGAAAGAAGTGATAGGCTCTTTTACTAAGGATTAGTGGTTGCAGCAAAAGCAAAGCTAGATCTGAGTATTCCCATGTGAAAGTTACAGGTTTTCCCTTTCTTTTACTCCCCTCCCTTGACCAGTTCATCAGGGTCCAATGGCATCGGATTGATGTTTTGGGAACAGCTTTGATGTCAGGCAAGTCTCAAACTGGTTTCACATTCTTTCCCAGGCCAGTCATCCTTGGGTTTGACACCTCTGCTTCCTGTCAGCTCATTTCCCTCCTCCTTACATCCTTCTTTCTTCCTCCCACTCAACTTCCCCAAATTCCTGTGCCTCCCAACTTCCTCCACTTACGTCAGGATGCCAGCGAGGTATAGCAAAGTGGCTGAAGATGGCAGAGCTGACAATTGCATTCTTCCAATATCTTATGTTTATATCTGTCTTTCCTTGGAAAGAAAGGAAACTATTCCCCAACCTCCTCTCAATTTCTAATCTCAACTTGAATGCCACACACTTATGTGTGCATGTGTGTGTGTGTGTGTGTACGTGCACATGCGTGCATGCATTAAACCTCCCTTCTCAACCCTATATGTCTTCCTCAGTCTCAGGTTTTCTTCCAGAGACCTGGAAAATTGACACTTCTCCACAGGATATCTGTTCCAAGCAATGCTCTCTTTTGGACAGTGAACTCTAACATGGAGTTGTTGGAGACATCGCCCTAACTTAGGAGTCTCAGCCCTGAGAGCTGCCATACCACTGGGACCACTTTGGCTTTGATTTTACTTTTCCTCTCTTCAGGTCCTGCTATCTAGATGTACAAATGTTTTTTTCACATCTTTTTTCACACCTCCAAACCTCAACTGCTTTCTTTCTTTTTGTCTTTTTTCCCCCCTGAACTTTCAAAAGTTGCTGCCTGGGTATTTCCATTTGGTTTGATTCAAAACATCAATCCAATCACCTTTCCTAAATCGAAACTGAAAATCAGTTTGAATTGATGAATCAAATTGGAGGCTTCTGAATCAATTCAGATTATTTGAGACATTTTATTTTTGCACGTGCACAGAGACGGTTTTTCCTGAATTAGTTTGACTTGTCAAATCATGTCAGATCAATTTAAGTCAGAGTCTGCATGATGTTCTTAGACATAACACCTAATGCTTCCAGAAGAATAGGTGAAATTGCATTTGCCTCATGTTAATTTAATACCAACATGTCATGTTCAGTGACTTAGTAGAGAGATTCCTTTTTCATAGAATTAAGTGTATTGGTGACTGATATTCACTGGTAAGCCTGTGCAAGATTACTTATATTGAACATCAGGATTCAGTACTGGAAAACTAGACTAACAGATATAAACTAATAAAACCGTGTACCTGTAGCCACAAATTCCAAACTACATGAATGTAAGATGGATAATTAATGAACCACTACCAATAATGTAGACTGCTTACTGTCTGGTCTACCTTTGTCACTTCTATGATTCCAAACTGAATATCCATTGCCTCAACTGATGCATTTGTGTTATTAATGTATATTTCCCTTGTTAGAAATTCTGTGTGTGTGTGTGTGTATGTATGTATGTATGTATGTATGTATGTATGTATGTATGTATGTATGGTATTCAGCTTTGTTCGGGTATTTTCCCACGTCATTATAGTTGTGCTTTTAAAGTTGTAGCAACGTTTCGGCAGAATCTCACCTGCCATCATCAGGCTTCTGTATTGTGTTCGTCTGTGAGTCAGACTTTTACAGTTGTTTCAGTTTTAAATTTGGTGCTAGCCTACTGCTGTGCCAGAATGGTTTTTTCTTCATCCTGATTGGTTGGGAGTCTTGGTCTGTGTTTATTGGTCTTGGAGTTTGTTGTGTTCTGCTTGGTTGGTGTTTCTAATATCTTCTGTCTGTTTTGTAGCTTTTTCTTTCTTGATTGGCTGGCAACATTGTGTTTCCTGTATTGGAGGCTTTTAGTGTGGCTTGGCTCTGAGTAAACGGACGGCTATCATTTATTAGGAAGCTAGGTTTCATCTGGGTGCCTGGTTGGTGTGTGTTTGAGCTGGAGGTATCAGGGGGAGTCTGTTTGTGCCCGGGTGTTTGCCTGGCTTGTGGTGTGGAGATCATTTTGTTTGTGAGTGCAGGCTTCCAGATAATTGACAGTCTGGTGGAGTCATCTCTTCTATTCATGATTTCAGGTCTTTTTTCAATCTCTTTGGCTTCTCTGATAATTCTGTAGTTGGGGTTTTCTATAGTGGCTAGGGTTTTGGTGCCATTGAAGTCGATGCTATGACCTGTGGCTTTCATGTGTTGAACTAATGAGGAAGTGTGTTCCAGCTTTTTTACTGCTTTTTTGTGTTCATCTAGGTGGGTACTCATTCTTCTATTGGTCTGTCCAATGTATGTGGCAGGGCATGATGCACAGGAGACTTCATATATGCCTTGGTTTTCCAGGTCAATTTTATCTTTGGGTAAACCTGGAAAAGACCTGAAATACCCAAACAAAGCTGAATACCATACATACACACACATACACACACACATCAGGGGTGGGTTTCTACTGGTTCTGTCCACCTCTGTAGAACTGGTAGCTCTGAAGTGTTGTATGTCTGCTGATGTTTTTGCCCACTCTTACCTGACCTTTATTTCCTGATTTTTCAACTTCAGCTGCTGTGTGAGACAGGAAAAAAGCAGGAAAAGAAGGCTGTTTCAAAGGCTGCTTCTCTGCACGCAGCGTGCTGATGACAATTTACAGGTGCGCCCACGCAGCATGCAGGGAAGCACATCATAAATCACCGAACCTTGTAAATCACCAAACCTGTAGTTAACCCTGTCGTACCCCACCCCTGGCATGCATGCATACATACATACATACATACATACATACATACATACATGCATACATATCAGCACAGAGCAAACAATGAGTACAGTCACCATGTGCTTTACTGCTCAACTGTTAAACTACAACAGGAAAAAGGCAAATCTACTTAGAATAAAATAAAACCATAGATCCAAACTTGCAAACACTGCCATCTACTGAGTGAATACTTCTATAGTTGTTGCATAGAAATACATTCCAAAAATTAATTCCAACATCCCTGATTATGCCTCTTTGCTTCTCTAAAAATTATCTGTTATAACATCCTTACGTACTTTCTACTAATATTTCAGGGAAATCTGTCTATTGATTTATCTGTTTATATGATTTGCATATAATTCTTTTTCAAGCACTTCAGGGTGATGTATATTATACATATACTATTAAAGTTGCTTGATCAGGATCTATCTATAGTCTGTTAATACAACAGAAGAAATATTTGTTAATGTTGACTATTGGCACCCGGTGTCCTAATTATAATTTATTTGCATGTCCAGAAATGAACCAGTTAAAAAATAGTTGGGTCATGAAACATCTGCAAGATAATATCTTAAAAAGTTAAATCATGGCGACTGGACCAAAGTTTATTAAAACTTTGAGGCATTTTGTTACTCATCCAAGAAATGTCTTCAGTCAAAATGAAAATGTTGAAAAATACCCTGCAGTCTGGTCCAACTTTCACAACCATAGGTAGCTACCGAGAACACAATAGAGCAAATTAACCTACATTTGATTTCCCTTGCTTTTCCAAATTCAGTTCCTGTTCATCACTGCTGTGCAACCCACTACAATCCAACGTATTATTTCTGTGATGTATTCACCACTTTGATCATGCTCCATAGCCACTCATTGAATATTTCAAATGGCCAACTATCATAAATCTCAATAAATTTGCTAAGAAAGGAACATTTCATTCAGATATCTGTTTTTCTGAATTTTTCTATTACTCCCCTTTAACGTTCATGAAATGATCCTCTTCAGAGAAAAAAAATATTTACAACTGTTTGCTTATTTCTGGCAATAATCAAAAGCAAAAACAGATCAAAAGATTCCAAATAATTCTGAGATAAATATATATAATATATTTTATATATTATATATATTTTAACATGAAAAACAGTTGTAGCTAACAATCCTGAATGTTATCAGTGCTGTGTTAAGATACCAGTGTGAGAGAACTAAAAAAAAAATGCATTTGACCTGTGAGATGATATGACAGCTGATGCATTTCCTCTGCTGCTTTAGCTCAATTTCTTCCAGAGAAGGTCTTTTCAAATCTAGTAAAAAAAAAAAAAAAGTCAATTTCTGCAACATTAGTGCTAACGGTTTCCAACAAGTGAAGCTTACCGCTTACGAGATTAATGTTTACAGAAGCAGACAAATTGATTCAGAAGATGTAAATGTTCAGTTGGTTCCTTCACAGAAAGTTGAGCATTTTAGCCCTTGCACATCTACCATCTATCTTTTAAAATAGAAATTAAATCATTTACGTTTCCACATGCCTTGGAGTTCCCATTTTGTATTATTACTTTGTGCCGAAGCATTTTTTTTTTTTTTGGCTTTTCTACCCATTTTGCATGTTATTGGAGCTTTCCATGAGGGAATTTTTAATGTCTTTTCCTCCTTTACTTGAAAATTCCTTTCATCTACCAAAAACGTAATCAGGGAAAACAATCATTTGGCCAGATACTTTGCATTAGAAGAAAACCAAATATCCAGCATGTAGATGTTTGAAAGGTCTCTTTCCATATATCGCATTACAAAGGGTTTAATTTCATTCTCTGCTTTAAAATGTGAGTAAAAGTGGACTCTGGATTCAAAAGTAGAAGAACATGTTGAACAAGCATACCAAATTTCATTCCATTAACTTAACTGTCAAGGAAAATGTTGTCCTGAAGTGTGCCGGATATTTTCCTGGTTCCCTTGAAACTTTGTGTAAGAATCAAGCCGATGTATGAATCTAAAGCACCGAATAACTCTACTCGTTGCAGAATACCTTATGCCACCAGACTTGAAATTCTAGACCTAGAAAACCTAGAACTACGCCACCTTCGGTCCAATCTAAGTATAGTATATAAAACCATACATTGCAATGTCCTACCTGTCAATGAATACTTCAGCTTCAACCATAACAACACAAGAGCAAACAATAGATACAAACTCAAGGTTAATCGCACCAAACTTGATTGCAGGAAATACGACTTCAGCGACAGAGTGGTCAATGTCTGGAATACTCTCCCTGACTCTGTGGTTTCTTCCCCAAACCCCCAAAACTTTAACCTCAGACTGTCTACTATTGACCTCACTCCTTTCCTAAGAGGTCTGTAGGGGCCGTGCATAAGCGCACCAACGTGCCTACTGTTCCTGTCCTATTGTTTCTTTTATTTTTTTAATTTTTCTTATATATATTCATAATTATGTTTTTACTTATACCTATTATCTTGTAAGCAATTGACAAACCAAATAAATAAATAAATAAATAAATAAACAAACAAATAAATAAATAAATAAATAATTCTAGGAATGGATGCCTCAACTTTTACTCTGTTATTTCTTTCCTCAAGGTGCAATGGCCTAGAGGTGGAACTCTTGCCTCACAATCAGGAGGCTGTGAGTTTGATCTTAGATAGAGACAGATATTTGTCTCTCGGCACAACTGAAAAAAACTCCGCATTGGTGACGTGAAGGGCCTCTGGCCAGTAAGCACTCTGCTAGCTCCATTCAGTTGCCCAGACTCCATCCCATAAGGGATTATGGGGTTATTAAAAGAAGAAGATGAAGACGATTTCTTTCCTCAAGTGAACTACACACCCTGCACAAAAATAGCAATATGCATCTTTATTGCCTTGATCAAAATTTGGGTGCTTGGCAAGTGGCATGTATTTACGACGGTTGCACTATTCTGCAGTGTTCATTTTTGTAACCAAAGTTAATGGGAAAACCAGATTCACTTAATAACCATTTTGCTAAGTTAACAACTGCAGTGATTCATTTAACGACTGGCAAGAAAGGTCATAAAATGAGGCAGAATTCACTTAATAATGTTCTTGCTTGGCAATGAACATTTTGGGATCAATAGTGGTCATTAAGTTGAGGTCTCCTGTAAAATAAAAGCACAAAACTGAAGTATCAAGAAAAATCAAAGATTTGAACAGGGATAAACAAAAGTTTCTTATGAGTTCTCAGATATTTCATTGAGTCTGGTTTCCTGGATCAATTTATGACATATTTTGAGATTAACCTGAGGTAAAAATTTGATCTGAATGTTCTGATGTGAACGACACGTCTCGATTTGATGCTAGTATACCAGTTTTGAAAACACATAATCATGTGGATTAATCCAACCTTTGCACATTTTTGTTATTTTAGGTAAACTTTTACTCGAGGAGGGTGAATACTGCTTCTTTTTAAAACAATTCAGGAAATAGCTGGAAAGTAGTGAACACTTTTTTCTAGTGTAATGGCAAATTAAATAAAGAAATGGCCCACTTCAAAAATTGTCCATGTTCAGAAGATGTTGTGAAGAAAATTTGCCCTCAATGAAAAAACAAAACAAAATCCCATTTGCAATGGGGGCTGCAGTTCACCTACTATTCCACCAGGCTCATGATTTGTTGAAGTCTATAGAAATGACAAATAAGTCACTTGATGCGTGGAAGGATAAATGAGCTCAGGAAGAAGGAAAGAACAGAAGAAATTATTCAGTTTTGATCAATTCTTCTGAGATAAGAAGCCAGGCAGTGTCAGTGACAGAGCTTAGTTGTGATAGGTGGTTAATAGAGATGTTTTTTTGTGGTGAAGCCATCCTATCCAGGAAGTGTCTTTCTGAAAAGCTCACCCTTTTACAGATTGTGTGTCTATCAGTCATAGCTGGCACTCTTCATTCAGTTACTAACACATTAAAAAGCAGGAACAGACATTATTCCAAAAAAGACAGAGGTGTGGTAGCATGTTTGACTTCTTACTGTCACTTCCAGATAAACTAAGTAATACTTTTATTGTAAAAAAACAAAAGAACGAAAGGAGGAAGGAAGGAAGGAGTGATGAGGTAGAGGCAGAGGGAGGGAGGGAGAGAGAAGATTTAGAACAAAAGGGATTACCTATGTAATACTTGAGGGACATGAGTTGGCTAGAAAAGAAAGAAAGAAAGAAAGAAAGAAAGAAAGAAAGAAAGAAAGAAAGAAAGAAAGAAAGAAAGAAAGAAAGAAAGAAAGAAAGAAAGAAAGAAAGGAAGGAAGGAAGGAAGGAAGGAAGGAAGGAAGGAAAGACAGAAAGAAAGAAAGAAAGAAAGAAAGAAAGAAAGAAAGAAAGAAAGAAAGAAAGAAAGAAAGAAAGAAAAGAGAGGAAAGAAAGAAGAGAGAGAGAGAAAGAAAGAAAGAAAGAGAGAGAGAAAGAAAAAGAAAGAGAAAGAGTGAAGGAGGAAAGGAATAGAATAGAATAGAATAGAATAGAATAGAATAGAATAGAATAGAATAGAATAGAATAGAATAGAATAGAATGGAATAGAATTCTTTATTGGCTAAGTGTGATTGGACATGGAAGGAAGGAAGGAAGGAAGGAAGGAAGGAAGGAAGGAAGGAAGGAAGGAAGGAATGAATTTGGGTCAGGTGGTCCTTGATTTAGGACTATTTGTTTAATAACAGTTCAGAGATACAACAATGCTTTAAAAAGAGCCTGATCCTCAAAAGTTATAAGCATTGCTCCACACCCATGGCCACTTAATTGCAATTTGGGCACTTGGCAATTGGCTTGCATTTACAACGGTTGCGGTGTCCCAGGGTCATGTGATTCCAATTTGCCACTTTCCCAGCTGGCTTCTGACAGACAAACTCAATGGGGAAAGTCAGTCAAGACACACTTAACAATTGTGTGATTTCCCTTAACAATTGCAGTACAAAGGGGCATAAAACAAGATCTGGTCCCATGATCGCTTAATGACTGCATCGCTTAGCAACCAAAATTCTGGTCTCAACATCGGTTTTGAGTTGAAACCTAGTGTTGGAAATGTAATGGAATAAACAAATGTATAATTAAATGGGCACCATGTTAATCTCTTAAATCAGGAGCAATGTATAGTCTTGAATCTCTTGAAAATGATGGGCAGTGGTTGGCAAAATCCACCATTTCAAATTCTGGTAACCAGAATAACAGAATACCAGAGTTGGAAGGGACCTTTGAGGTCTTCTAGTCCAACTCCCTGCTCAAGCAGGAAACCCTATATCATTTCAGACAATTGGCTGTCCAACGTCTTCTTAAAAACCTCCCTTGTGGGTGCATCACCCACAACTTCTGAAAGCAAGTCATTTCACTGGTCAATTGTTCTCACTATCAGGACATTTCTTCTTAGTCAAAGTTGGTTCTCTTTTTAATGCCCCAAATGTGCTTTTTTTCAAGAGGCAACTGGACTTTCTTGTTTTTCTTTGAAGACATATTGCTTCTCATCCAAGAAGCTTCTTCAGAACTGAAGAAGATTCTTGGATGAGAAGTGAAACATCTTAAAAAGAAACAAACAAACAAGAAAGTCCAGTTGCCTCTTGTGGGGAAAAAAGCACCTTTGGGACCAACCATGACTCAACTGGTGGAATTCTTAAGCCGAAAGTCTGTCCGTCTGGTTAAAACCAGGAGAATGCAGTAATTGTGACAGAACCTTATACATAATGATTGAAGCTAATATAGAGTGAGAGCAGGGACACTTGGGCAATCAGACTATGGAAATTAGATTATGAAATTTATTATTTCAGTTATTCTGCCTTTTTGTTTATTTTTCTCATGTTTCTTGTGTTTAATTGAGAAATAAGCAAACTCACATTGTCTCATAAGTCTTATCCTAATTCAGTGCACTCCTGAGTAGAATATCTGCCTTATGCGCAAGGCATATATTTATGGGAACAATATTTATCAAACAATTGGGAAAGCTGCACCTGATGAATGATTGTCTGGCAAAATTCCTCCCAAATTAATCTGTAAGGTCATAATGTGGGCATATGAATCTTAATACACAAAAGCATACAAGTATTTGCAGTTGACTTGGCAAATTGCAAGAAGCATTTTCGATGCTAGTTTCCTGGGTTTCGAAGCATGAATGAAAATGATTTTATAATGTCATCTTCAAGTGAAGATTTTATTATGATGGAATTACAATTTATTTTGAGGCTTTCAAAACGACCATCAGAGGTTATGCCATCACTCAAACATGAAACAAAAAGTTCTGTCTATGCTGAATTACATTCTCCTGTCTCTGGGTTTGATTGCATTATCACTCTCATTATTCAAAGGAATAGAATAGCAAGCAGGTAAAATTAAATCAAAGCCGTCTCTTTGATCCTCTTCCAGAGTCAGATGGCATCACCAATAATTATTCAGACAAAAAGTGTGAGACCGTGTTATCTGGGCAACATGTGTCAGGCTGGTTATTCTACATATCCAGATTGTGTTATGTTCAGGAAGAAGATGTTTGCAGAATGAACCAACAATGGTCAAACAAACAATAATTCTAACAATTAGAGGTGAGCTTATCCAGGTTGAACTGAGTGATAATCAACATATTCCCTTCCAACTCCTGATTATTTCATGTTTGTTAACAACCGTAGGTTGATATTCTTTTCATAAATCAATAATTCCATAATTGTTAACATTTTAACTTGCATGGCTAGTTTAGTGAAGAGAAGAGAAGGACCAGGGGAGACATGATAACAGTCTTCCAATATTTGAGGGGCTGCCACAGAGAGGAGGGGGTCAAGCTATTTTCCAAAGCACCTGAAGGCCAGACAAGGAATAATGGATGGAAACTGAACAAGGAGAGATTCAACCTTGAAATAAGGAGAAATTTTCTGACAGTGAGAACAATAAATCAGTGGAACAGAAGTTGCCTTCAAACGTTGTGGGAGCTTCATCACTGGAGGCTTTCAAGAAGAAACTCGACTGCCACCTATCAGAAATGGTGAAGGGTCTCCTACTTGGGCAGGGGGTTTGACTAGATGACCTACAAGATCCCTTCCAACTCTGTTAATCTGTTAATACTTCTATCAAAGAATCTCACCAACATAGAAAGAAAAAGACCCTTTTCCCCAAGAAAAGCACTAACTGAATTCTCATTGTGGAACATTTTTTCTTGTAAACCAAACCAAAACATACATCCAAATTTTGAAGGAGAGAGCTAGCTACTGTCAAATGTGAATTGATTTGATTTTGGCTCAAGGTGGCAAACACATATTTAATACTCTTTCCTTCAATTTTCCTCACAGCAGCCCTTTAAGGTGGGTTGGTCTGAGAGAGAGTGACTGGCCCAAAGTCACCCAGCCAGTTTTTCATATCTAAGGCTGGACTAGAATTCACCCTTTCCTGATGATTGACCCAAAGTCATCCAACTGGCTTTCATGACTAAGGCAGTCTAGATGTCACTGTCTCCTGGTGATTTACCCAAAGTCACCTAGTCAGTTAAGATGGGACTAGAATTCACAGTCTCCTGGTTTCTTGCTGATGCCTTCACCACTTGGCCAAACTTGGGTCATATTCTATAGGCAGATAAAAATTGCTGTAATATATCTTTGTTTCACTATTGGATACTCATATTTTTTCACTATGTCGGTTGATCAGGGATCGTATATTGAACATGTTAATATCTAAATCCATAAGAATTCTCATGGTATGGAGCCATGTGCTGATATTCATGGCTGGTAAATGAAGACCAATAGAGGAGAATCCATGTTTCATTTAATGATCACACAAGATATCCTAACCAAAGAATTTAAGACTCATAGTATTTCCTAAACAAATCCTCGGCGTGAGGTGTTCATTATAATAAACTTTGGTTTGCTTAGCATCGCAAACAGCAGTGATAAAAATGAACTACAGCGGAAATAAAATAACACAATCATATCATGAACAAATACAGACTTCAAGTTAGGTCTGTAGACAAAAAAAACAATTGCAACCAGCTAGCCTTCTATTGAGGACCTGTACACTGCATAGGTCAGGAAGAGGCCTGAGGAAATAACTACACACCCCTCACATCTTGGACATAAACCGTTTCAACTCCTGCTATTGGGCATTGAATGCCAAAACAACTACTGTGTTTCTCCAAAAAGAAGGCTAGGTCTTATTTTCTTTTGACCCCACCAAAAAACGGCTAGGCCTTCTTTTTGGAGGGTTGTAATTATCGACTGACCTCATGGCAGTGACACTGACAGCCCAGCCTAGCAGGAGCCCACTGCTGGCCTACTTCTTCTGCGGCCACTTGCTGCTACTCACACGCCATCACCCCGGCTTCCATTTCTCTTCCAGATGTCTTCCGGAAAGCTCTCTGCAGCTGATAATAGAACTCCAGATTGAGCTCTATTATTATTCCAGCAGGCATCTGAAGACAAAATGGAGGCCAGGACGATGCGTGTGAGTGGCAACAAATGGTCGCAGAAGAAGCGGCTGCAGAAGGCGGTGAGGCAGGTGTGGGGGTGTGCAAGGCCTAGTGAGTAGGGCAGCTCCACCCCCACTCCCATCCCCACCCTAGCTTATTCTTTTACCTGTGTGCCTCACCCCACCCCCTGCACCCCGGGGTGGGCGGGGTCTTAATTAGGGCTAATTTTGTGGGTGGGGCTTAATTTGATCGCATGCGCTCAAAAACATGATAGGGCTTCTTTTCAAGGTGGTTGTCTTTTGGGAGAAACACGGCAGGCACAAAAACAGTCTTTTCCCCTTGTCCCATCGCTCTGCTGAGCACCTAATTCCCACCATATTGTCTTATGTCTACGTATATTTACCCATTGTAGTATGGCTGTATTACTATTATCCTTCTCATCTTTCATATTATTCTCCCACTGATATCTTATGATTGTATTACCTTGTGCACTGAGTGCTTATGCACCAGAGACAAATTCCTTGTGTGTCCAGTCACATTTGGCCAGCAAATTATTCTCTCCTCTCCTCTCCTCTCCTCCTCTCCTCTCCTCTCCCCTCCATCCCCTCCCTCATCTCCTCTCCTCTCCTTTCCCCTCTCCTCCCCTTCATCCCCTTCCTTCCCCTTCCCTTCTCTTCCCTTCTCTTCTCTTTCTATTCCTACTTCTATTCCATTCCATTCCACTCCACTCCACTCCATTCTTAATTCTATTCTATTCTCTTCTGTTCTGTTCTTAAATTGTTCTCTACATGATAATAGCAATAGCAATAGCGCTTAGACTTATATACCACTTCACAGTGCTTTACAGACTTCTCTAAGCAGTTTACAGAGCCAGTCTGCTGCCCCCAACAATCTGGGTCCTCATTTTACCCACCTCGGAAGGACGGAAGGCTGAGTCAACCTTGATAAATATGAACAAAGGTTTGAGTATTAAGAAATCTACTTCAAATCTTTGTTTATCTCTGTCATTTACCATGTTGTCCCTTCCCAGTGATAATTCATTATATGTTGGAAAGACATACCTACACATCTATCTCAATATGTGCATATAGTGTGGTGAGATCTGAGCAATCCACAATGAGATATAATTTCACAGTGTTTATTGCTTAAGAAAAGACCTTCAGACTTAACTAGGATAAATCTACAGATTAATTAAAATGAAACGCTGGATATTTATTTTATGTTATAGGTCTGTGATGAATAGCTCCAAAACCCATGTCACAAATAAATAAACAGTCTTTCATTTCTTGTATGAAACTGCACACACACTTTGATTTATTGGTGGCCAAGGATGTCTCAATGAACGTAATCACTTGATCATAATAGATCATATTGCATTAGGATATATCTGGGGACATAATTTACTTTCCAAAGTGTGAAGTATTAGCTCTACTGAAATAATGTCTAGAACGGAGCACTTTGAATTCATTAAGTGCAAGCTTTGGACTTTAAAACGTTAATAATATTGTAAACTAAAGGTACACTTTGTGTACTATAAATCTCAGTGTCTGTTCATCCTTTGCGCACAATAAATACACTTCTCATCAACTTTTAATTATGCTGTTTACATTACTCTGTCCTGAAGAGGATAGCTCTCAGTAAATCACCTACTTCTAATGTATACTGCCGCATAAGTTCAGTTAATTAAACTATATATTTTATTGGTTCTTGCACGTCTATCTTGCAAATGTACACTGTTCTAATGGTGGGGAGAGAACCTTGGAGAAGTCTTTATTCATCCTGGAATCAGTGCCAGAGAATTGCCTGGGTGGAATCTGAATTTTGTTGTCTTCTTGTGAATTTCTACTTAGTCAATCAGAATAGAGATGAAAGGGACCTTGGAGGTCTTCTAATCCAGCCCCTTGCTCAAGCAGGAGACCCTATACCATTTCAGACAAGTGGCTGTCCAGTCTCTTCCTACAAACCTCCAATGATGGAGCACCCACAGCTTCTGAAGGCAAGCTGATCCATTGGTTCATTGTTATCACTGTTCGGAAGTTTCTCCTTAATTCCAGGTTGCTTCTCTCCTGGATTAATTTCCATCCATTGTTACTTGTTTTGCCTTCTGGTGCTTTGGAGAATAAGTTGACCCCCTCTTCTTTGTGGCAGTCCCTCAAACATTGGAAGACTGCTGTCATGTCCCTCCTAGTCCTTCTTTTCACTAAACTAGATGTACCTGCAACCCTTCTTTATATGTTTTAGCCCAGCGGTGGGATTCAAATTTTTTTTACTACAGGTTCTGTGGGCATGGCTTGGTGGGCATGGCAGTGGAAAGATACTGCCAAATCCCCCTTCCCTCCCCGCCCCACTAACCTACTTTCCAGCTCCATTCTCCTGTGCAGAGCAACCAAAGAAGACCCAGCTGATCAGCTGGGACTCAATGGGAGGCAGAGAAGAGATGGGGTTGGCGGGGCCAGTCAGAGGTGGGATTGGCCGGTTCTCCAAACTACTCCAAATTTCCGCTACCGGTTCTCCAGAACTGGTCAGAACCTGCTGAATACCACCTCTGTTTTAGCCTGTTTCCTTCTTCCCATATTCTTTAGCTCTCTAGTTCTATTTTAATTTCACCTCAAAAGGACATGGGAGAGAATAGATCTTTTCTGAACAATAAACCCTCTTTTTTCCCCTCCTCAGTCACCTTGAGATGCTTAAGAGCCTCTATATTTCTTAAACTTCCCCCCACCATGATTCTTTTATTGATGGAGTCCACTCTTCTAGAGCTCCATGCCAACTGATCAGTACTTAATATGAAAATGGCCTGGAGCTCTGGAACCAATCACCTTGGACTTGAAAGGCAGACAGCAAAACCCAAGCTCACCGAAAAGAAGGATACTTATTCATCTTATTGTCAAGCAAAGAGAGGCCATTACAAAAGGGGATGAGTTTTTTTCTCCTTTTTTTTACTGCAGTAAATGGGGCAAAGTCCCTGGGGAAGTGGTCTTAGCCACGATAATCAGACTCATTGGACTAATATCGGCCACAGCTGCCATCAGAGGAGGCTGGATGTAAATTATAAACTAGACAATTGCCAGTGGAATTATATCACAAATGGAAAAAATAGATCTCTTTAAAAGAAAAGCAATATTTGTTTTTGCTCCCTCCCTCCCTCCCTCCCTTGCCTTCCTCCCCCCTTACTTTCTTTCTTCTTCCCTCCCTCCCTTCCCTTCCCTCCCTCCCTCCCCTCCCTCCCCCTTACTTTTTTTCTTACTTCTTCCCTCCCTCCCTTCCCTTCCCTCCCTCCCTCCCCTCCCTCCCTTGCCTCCCTCCCTCCCTCCTTCCCTCCCTCCCCTCTCTCCCTCTCTTGCTTCACTCACTCATTCACTCACTCACTTACTTTCTTACTTACTTCTTCCCTTCCTCTCTCCCTTCCTCACTCATTCACTCACTCACTTACTTTTTTACTTACTTCTTCCCTCCGTCCCTCCATCCCTCTGTCCCCCTCTCTCCCTTGACTCACTCACTCACTCATTCACTCACTTACTTACTTTTGCCCTCCCTCCCTCCCTTCCCTTCCTCCTTCCCTCTCTCCCTCCAGTAACTGTGTAGAAATATAACTTGTCCAAGAGGCGCTTGTAGCCTATACAGCTAGTCTTCAACTTACAATGACAAATTGAGACCAGAATTTCCGAGTTGCTAAGCGAGGTGGTTATTAAATGAGCTGCAACCGATTTTACAAACCTAGTTCTCCCACGGTTGAGTAAATCATGAGACAGTAAAACAAACCCAGCTTCCCACCCCTTGCCTTTGCTCGTTGGAAGCCAGCTGGGAATGTCACCTACAGTGATCACATGAACCCAGGACGCTGCCACCTTTCAGAAATACATGCCAGTTGCCAAGTGTCCAAATTTTGATCACATGACCATGGAGATGTTGCAATGGTGGTAAGCATGAAGACCAGTCACAAGTCCCTTTTGTCACTGCAACTTTGAACGATTGCAAAATGAACGGTTATAAATTGAGGATTCCCTATAATGCTGAACTAGGAGCAACAGTGCTGTCAAGAAAGTTCCTAGCTGCTGTAATGATACCTAAATTTTTGCTTGTTCATAAAACTGCTCTTGCTCACCATCCTTGGCTCACATCATGACAGCAATACATCTTCAGTGCAATTCACTTCGGTGATGTATTACAGCAACCTATCATTAGTGCAACAGAACTCCAAGATGCTTTGATGATGTATTAATGGAATGCCTCATCCGAATGACTCACTTTCTTGATGTATCACTCAACAGATGGGCCACGTGCCCATTGAATATATCAGGGGAAACCTAGGAGGGAAAATCTAAGACATTCTTTAAAGCAGGTGCGTTAAACTCAATTACACTGAGGGTTGTATTTGACCTTGGGGGGCATGGAGGGAGTGGGTGTGGCCAGGGTGCATGTGGCCAGATCGATGTCAGCCATGTCAAGGGTGCCTGTGGCAGCCCCAGCGGTCTGCCAGCAAAAATGGGTTCCCGAGCTCTGTTTTCAGCTGCGACGGTCTCCTGCAACCCTCTACTAAGGAAAATGGAGCTCGGGAAGGCTGCACGCTCCATTTTTGCTGGCAGAGGCACCTCAGGCCAGTTCTTTACTTTTTCTAGGGTGGTCCTGCAGACCAGAACTAAGCACTGGATCTGGCTTCCAGGCTTTGAGTTTGACACTTTGAGTTTGGTGCTAGGGATTCGAACCGCCAAACTGCCGACCTTTCTGATCGACAAGCTCAGCCACTGAGCCACCGTGTCCCTCAAAAAATAATAATAATGGGGGCTTCTGGTTTGAGCTTCTTTGGCGATAGACCGAAATCTGTGATCGTGCACAGTTTCGATCTGTGCTCACTGCTGGAGCACCCCAAGCTGGCTGGTTTCGGGGCTAAGCCACCCCATAGAGGTGGTGAAGAGGGGGGACACTGCCAGCAGAGTCGAGGAGAGTCACATCTCTCCTCCCCAGCTGGTCATTACTCCCTTTCCCCAAGGTGGTTGTAGCAGTGGTCAGAAATGGCCACCTCAAAGAAGAACTCAACTGGAAAAGAATGTGCAGGAGGAAGATAAGAAGAGAAAGTTTTGGCTGACCGGGTCGAACTGAAAAAACAACAATGCAAGGTACCCTGGAATTTGAATTATCAAGAACAACATTGTTCCCAAAGAAGACTTTGAAGTGGCGAATGAGAGAGGGAAGGGAAAGCATTTGGTTTTTTTTCTTTTCTTCCCTATACTGACAACTAAGAGATTTAAACAAAAAACCAGCAAAAATCCACTTTGACATTAACAGGTATTTAAGCTGAAAATAAAATGTCAAAGGGATAATAAAGGTTTCTGGATTCTCAAAAACATTTAAAAGAAGGCAAAAAACAAAAGGGTGGGATCTGGAAAAATGGAGGAGACCACCTGGAAGTGAAAGGAATTAACAGTGAAACTTTAACAAGATTCCTAAAATATTATGGAAATATTATAAGTGTTCCTAGAAGTATGATATCCTATTGAAAAGAAGTGTTAAAGATGTCAAAGATTATAACTAACATTAATGATAGAGCTGAATTGGAATAGAATAACTATTTTATTTATTATTGTTTATATATATATATATATATATATATATATATATATATATATATATATATATATATATATATGTATATGTATATGTATATGTATATGTATATGTATATGTATATGTATATGTATATGTATATGTATATGATGTATATGTATATGTACATGTACATGTACATGTACATGTACATATATATATATTCTCTTTAAGGACAAGCAGAATTCGACTGGAAGTTATGTGTTATATTGAATGTTATAATTGTAAAGGCATAAATTGAAGTTTAAATAAGAGCTGAATGGATAAAAATTAAAACATACAAAGGTTTCATACTGCAATTAGTAACTACAGGGAAAAATTTTGTTTAATGAGAAAAGAAAATATGAAATTGAAACAGGACAGACAAAAGTATAAATATGATGACTGAAAAGATATTGAAACTTAGAAAAAGTTATATATAATTGAAAGGAATGAGATAATTAAAAGTAAGATTGAAAAAACTAAGGGAAGGGAAAAATTATTGAGAAAATGTTAAAATAGTAATAAGATATGGAATAGAACACAAAGATGAATATGAAATTGAATTTGTGTCTGCATGGAGAAGTGACAACCCAGGACCATGCTATTCTCAAAAAAAATTTTTTTTTTACTTATATTATGTTTTGTGAAAACCATAATATTATATTAATAATATTAATAATAACAACAACAACAACAACAACAACAACAACAACAACAACAACACCCTACCACCCTCACCCCTTGGTGATGACACACACTCATATCAGCCATTTAATGGGCTCCATCCTGCTCTGGCCCACTAGCAGAACCAGATCTTCAATGCCTTCCAGAAGAGTATTAGTGAGGGGGCTGTTATAATCCTCTGGGGGGATGATGTTCCAGAGAAAGGGAGCCACCACAGAGAAGGCCCTTCTTCTGGGTCCCTCCAGGTGTATCTCCCTCAAGGATGGGACCTGCAACATTCCTTGACTCCCCGCTCTGGTGAGTTGGGTAGATGTGACTGGCAAGAGATGGCTGTCCCTCAGATCACCTGGCCCCAAAGCCATGAAGGGCTTTAAAAATGACAACCAGTATTTTTAATTGCACCCAGAAGCAAATCAGCAACCAATGCAGCTCCTGTGGGATAAGTGACACATATGCACCCCAAGCTCGGAACAGAACCACGCGGGTCATTCCTAAAACTTGACTTTATTCTTTACAGCCACGGGGCAAATAGGTTGAAGACACGTTCTCTAAAATAGACGTAGGTTTTGTATATCTGACATTCGGTGAAAAACGGTTTGCTTTAAGAAATAGGAGAAACGAGTTTTGCTCAAAAAAAAAAAAAAAAAACAACCAACAAAAAAACAACAACAACAACCCACATGCCTGGTTGGCTGCACTTAATGTTATGTTTCAGTTCACTCCCACCTTGGTTTGCCTGCTCTCGTTTGCACAATATGCCTCAGTGTGTAAGTGTTGCTGATAAAAATGTTGGCTCATGTTGGACCTCACTTGGAAACAGATGGCCCTTTTGTTGACATTGGCCTACATTTGTAAAACTTGAAGAGCTGTGAATTTTCTGTAATATGAACGGCGGCCTCCTGAATTGGTTGGGATTGTGGCATGTAGGCTATTACACAGCATGAAGGATGTTGAAGGCTTTCAGTGGGCTGTCTGAAGTCATTTACAAGTGCAACATTGTCCCATTTTTGTGGGCTGAATTCCTTGACAGTTCCCTGCAACCATCAGTGGAGAGAATAAGCTCCATATTGAGACTGTGCTTTTAACAGGGCTTTCCCCCCGCCCCTTGGTACTTGAAGCAAAAGAATCAGAAAAAAAAAAAACTGGTAGAATTTAGGTACCAAAACGAGGACATTCAAGACAATTAAAGTCACCATTCTCTTCTAAAGTCCTTACACACCTCTCCTGCTTTATTTGGGCATTCCAGCCAAAACTGCTTTTGTTTTAATATGTGGATTAAAGTAAGATACAACCTGAGCTCAGATTTACAGATTAACACACTGTAAGGTGGTATATAAGTGTAAGGGCTATTGCTATTGGTATCCAAGACCTACCCATACTTACCCATAGATTCCAGGCATTTAAATATTTTTAAAATAGAAATTGATCGTGTGATCCTTTTCAAGTGTCAACTGAATCAATCCTAGAGGACTGCATTCAGTTTTAGTCATCACACTGTAAAAAAGATGTTGAGACTCTAGAAGAAGTGCAGAGAAGAGCAACCAGGATGATTTAGGGGACTGGAGGCTCAAACATACGATGAACAGTTGCAGGAACTGGGCATGGCTAGTCTAGTGAAGAAAAGGACCAGGGGGGACATGATAGCAGTCTTCCAATATTTGAAGGGCTGCCACAGAGAGGAAGGGGTCAAGCTATTTTCCAAAGCACCTGAAGGCCAGACAAAGAATAATGAATGGAAACTGAACAAGGAGAGATTCAACCTAGAAATAAGAAGAAATATTCTGACAGTGAGAACAATCAACCAATGGAACAGCTTTCCTTCAGAAGTCATGGGAGAGTCATCACTGGAAGCTTTCAAGAAAAGACTGGACTGCCATCTGTCAGAAATAGTGTAGGATCTCCTGCTTAGATGGTGGGTTGGACTAGATCCAATTCTGTTCTATCTCTGTCTTCTTTATATTCAATCCTAATGGATATTTTGGTTGTCCAAGCTTATACCAAGATCAAACCCTGGATAGCCATTTGCCCAGAATCATACAGGAGCTCCTCCTTGAGCAGGGGTTTGGATTAGAAGACCTCCAAAGTCTTTTCCAAATCTATTGTTCTGTGTTCTGTGGTCTAAAACTTTCCCTATGGGATCAGATCACCAACTCAATTCAGATGTTTCATTCAGATTTTTTTAAAAATGGACAGAGTCAATTCAATCCCATTCACACATTTGAATCAAACCCCTTAATCCAACCAATCTACTCAAAAAAGCAGGTTCAGTCAATTGAACTGGATCCGGGTCATATGGATTTCATTGATTAAGATGTATAAAATGCCTAAAACGATTAGATCCTTTGCAATGAAATTGATTGTTTATATTCACATATAATGACTTCATCCAATGGCGTATCAGGTTCAGTGGAATATAAAATTATGTCACCAAAGATTTGAAAGGGACAAATTTGAAATTTTCACTCCCATTATATTTTTAATAGCACACATGAATAATTCCACCACCACCCCCAACAAAAAAAAATCAAACCACTATAGATAAAAACAGAACACACACACACACACACACACACAAAACAGCATCTGAAAAAAATATGCTGAAAGCCACATACAAACAGGGGTAGTTATATTTTAAAAAGAGCTTACATTGAGAAAATTTACATTTAAAAAGCCTACATCAGGAAATCTATATGTCAAGGCCTGAAAGCTGGATAATCTGCATTTTAAAAAGGCTCTTGGGAAATTAACATTTTAACAACTGCATAAATTAGCAAAGATGGATACCAAAGCTTGGTATGTTAAAAGACAATGAAACATATATATTTTTAATTTTAATTTTTTAAATCTGTAAACCTCTCTTCTGTGACACAGGAATACTGACCTACGATCCCAAAAATATTGACTTATCCATAAATAGAAACACCTACCTGTTACGTGACTGTGGTCTGGGTGCCACTATGTTTGTTTGTATGTCTGTGTATGTCTGTATGTAAAAGAGAGAATCCATACACCTAGAATCTAGTTTTGGTCACCACACTATAAAAAATGATGTTAAGAGTTTGGAAAGAGTGCAGAGAAGAGCAACCAGGATGATTAGGGGACTGGAGGCTAAAACATATGAAGAACGGTTGCAGGAACTGGGCCTGGCTACTCGGGAAGAGAAAGATCAGGGGAGACAGGAGAGCAGTCTTCCAATATCTCAGGGGCTGCCAAAGAGAGGAAAGGTCAAGCTATTTTCTAAAGTGCCTGTAGGCCAGACAAGGAATAATGGATGGAAACTGATCCAGGAGAGATTCAATCTGGAAATAAGGAGAAACTTTTTGACAGTGAGAACAACCAACCAATGGAACAGAATTTGCCTTCGGAAGTTGTGGGAGCTTCATCCCTGGAAGCTTTCAAGAAGAGACTGGACTGCCATCTGTCAGAAATGGTGTAGGGTCTCCTGCTTGGGTGTGGGGTTGGACTAGATGACCTACTAGGTCCCTTCCAACTCTGTTATTCTGTTAACAGAAATGCAACCTGCATTCTCCAAAATTCTTCTATGAATGTAGTTTTCCATCTACCAGCATCCCCAAATACAAATGAATCCCCAAATACAAATGATCATAATGTGTGCATCAGAGACTGAGCTTATTTTCAGCCACCTTTCTTTATTGGTAAATAGGGGTGCAGTTAGTAGTACCAGTTCTTACACCAAAAAATAAATATGGGCTATAGAGTCTCATTTCAGCCAAGTTGAGGATGATAGTAGCCTAGCTGTAACTATCTTCGGCTCTTCATAAATTTAATTAACGTTACTGCATAGAGTCTATTAATGGGGTTATAGGGAATGCAGTGGTACCTCGGCACTCACCATAAATTGGTTCTGAGAAGTGTGATGATGAGTACCAAACACATTTTTCCCATAAGGAATAATGTAGTAAGTCAGTAGGCACCCAACACCGATGATTCCTAGCATGTGCATTGAGTACCAAACAAACAATGAGTACTGAGACAAAAAAATTGTGGCAAAATATGTTGAGTTTCAAAGTAGTTGAGTACCCAAGGAGCCATTTTACTATAATAAAGCCATAACATGAACTTCATTAATTTACATGGACTAATCCACAAATACTTAGCACTTTTCTATCATCTGTTTAAAAAGGAGAGGCACACACCATCTTCTGACACACTGTTTTTTTTATTAAATCCAATATTATGTTGGAACCCTTTTGGATTAATCAGTCATGTTTGTTGTGAACGGTGCTTTTTCCAAAAGATAACTGGACTTCCTTGTTTCTTTTTCCTTTGAAAACGTTTCACTTCTCATCATCCAAGAAGCTTCTTCAGTTCACTGAAGAACAATGATGGATGAATTGAATAAACATTTTGGACGAGAAGTCAAACGTTTTCAAAGGGAAAAAAAAATCCAAGAAGTCCAGTTATCTTTTGGAAAAAGCACCTTTGGGATAACTTTGGGATAACCTGCACGATTGAGAATTTCTGTAGACATGGCTCGATAAAACAATTTTTATTCTGGCAGCAGAATAGATAATTTTATGCAAAACAATTCTGAGATTACAGTGGAGATACATGATACAAAACTTTTCTTTTGGGTTTAATGAAAAATTTTTGGAACTTTATATGTATAAAAGCCAAGTACCACCCATTCATCATGAAATCTACAGAGCCGTAAAGCCTACAAACTTGAAATTTGGCACATATATTCCTCTTGGCTTCTAGATGTTCACTAAGAAAGGATTTTTCAAAATGACCATCAGATCATTACTATTTCTTAATACAGCAATTAACATGCTCTGATGCTAAGGAGTTCTACTCCCCCTCCCCACCTGCCAAGAACTCTGTTCCATCCGCCAGTTGCCTCATATTCCATTACCTCAGTTCAAATGGGCAGACATTCCACTCCTTCACTCAGGAGCAGCCTGGGGCTCCTTATAGTACTAAATGTTGGTACTTCAGCAAAATGTCTACACCTTCCACCTATGGAACTGCTTCCAGACTCAAGGCGGCAGGAGCAATATTCACAAAGTTTCATTGGGAAGCACGGGTATCCAGCTAGTGTTATATATGTCAATGGCAACAAGATTACTTTATGCACGAAAATGGAAGGATACTTCGATCCTCACAATGGATGAACGGCTGCAAAAGTTGATGGGAGTTAGCAGAGAAGGCTAAATCCACTGCTTTGATAAAAAGAAAAAGAAAAACCACAATTACCTTGTTTCTACTTGGAAACCACTTCTGGACTTTGTGCTTGAGGTGGGAAAAATTGAAACTTTGATTTTGGACTTTACCGATTTGATAGATTTGTTGTTATAGGAATGGCTAATTTACACTATTATGTAAAAGTAAAAAGTTGAGGTTTGGTATTATTATCTTATTCTACTGCACCAAAGAGAGTTGGAAGTCAATACCTTTTCTTTTTCTTTTTCCCTTTACTTTCCCCCTTTACTTTCTCTTCCCTTTTCCCTCTCCTATCTTTCCTATTATTTGCTTTTGTATTTTTCTTTCTTTTTATAAACTAATAAAAAGGACAGTTACAAAAAAAAAGAGAGATACGTGTAATAGATCTGCTTGTATGAATACATTGTATTTTTGTTCCACCCCGGTACATATGTTGAGTTCTAATATAACTTAAACATCATATGCAATATATTTAATACAGCATGTGGTAACCATTTTAACACACTCTGTAAATATGACTCAGTGGCACTTTGATTTCTGGTCTCCCACATTTAAAAAAATCTTCTTGGAAGTGTTTGCTGATGGATTGCAGTCTTTTCCTGCTCCAATCAATATTTTCAGTTGTGTCTACTTTGATAGATGATTGTTGGCCATATGTGAAAAGAGAAAGTCAATGGCAAAATGTATATTTTCTTCTCTTCTCTGAAAGGAAGTGTCTTAGTTGGTCATTTCTTTTCATGTGAATAAAGAATGATGATATAGTTCTATAGCTTAAACTTTTGGAATAGGATCTTATCTACAGCCAACAGTCATGTTGCATACTAATGCACATATTTCAATAATCACTGTATATATATATATATATACTGGACTCCCATTGTGATGGAATTTATAAAACCATAAATCACACACTCTTAGAAATGGAAGAACTTGTAATCTTATAAGATCTTAATCTTACTTAATGGTAAGGATAAAGCAAGAGACCAGTTGGTATTATTTTAAAATTCGTGGAACACCAGATAAGGACCAACTGCTCAATTACTGCTTTTAATTTAATGATGCTGACATAATTTCCTCATGTTTTAAAATGTAAAATATAATAAAAGATGGTGTTTCCTTCACACAGAACTTGAAGTAAATTCCTAGCTATATCCATGTAACTTTATTGATGTAATTTGCCATTGTCAGATTCCTTCCCCACCCACCCCTCCACCCCCAATGTCTAGTCTAGCCTACAGATCTGAGATTCGTAAGCGTCTGGTAAAAATACAACAAAAATAGTTTACAAAAATGCATTACAACATTATAATGTCACCTGTGAGGTCCTCTTCTTTATTTCTCAGCTGGTTTTGAAGAGTGGTGCCCATAGAGAAGAACGTCTGTGGTGGGTTTAAGGAAACATGAGTTCATATAAATGAAAATGGCTTGCCCTTGTTGACTATCAAAGTGACTGGCTTCAATCAGAATAGAGCTGGGAGGGACCTTGGAGGACTTCTAGTCCAACTCCATGTTCAAGCAGGAGACCCCATACTATTCCAGACAAGTGACTGTCCAGTGTTTTTTTTTAAATCTCCAGTGATGGAGAACCCACAATGTCTGAAGGCAAGCTGTTCCACTGGTTAATAGTCCTCCCTCTTAGGATGTTTCTCCGTAATTCTATGTGGTCAGGGGTGTGGCCAGAGTGGACATGGCTGGCTCAATGTCACTTGCTGAGGCTCCATTTTCAACCATGATGGCCTTCTGCAGCCTTCTGCCAGCCAAAACGGAGTTCTCCCTCTGTTTTCACTGACAGATGGCTGCAGGAGGTTGTTGTGGCCAAAAATGGAGCATGGCCTGAGCTCTGTTTTCACCGGCAGAGGCACCACGAGCCAGACCTTTGCTGTTTCCAGGGCAGCACCATTGGCCAGATCTAAGCACCCTGCAGGCAGGATTCGACCCCCAGGCCTTGAGTTTGACACCCCTGATATAGATAGATAACAGGTTTAACAAGAGTTGGAAGGGACCTTGTAGGTCATCTAGTCCAACCTCCCTGCCCAAGCAGGAGACCCTACCTCATTTCTGACAGATGGTAGTCCAGTCTCTTCTTGAAAGCCTCCAGGGATGAAGCTCCCACAACTTCTGAAGGCAACTTCTGTTCTATTGGTAGAAAGATAGATAGATAGACAGACAAATAGAGATAGAGATAGATGATAGATAGAGATTAGATAGAGATATTCAAAAAATCGATTCTGAAGATTCAAAGAAATGAAGGGACAAGGAACCTTCACTGTTGTCCCAAAGAAGATTCAAGCTGTGGTTCTTCTCCTGCACTGACCTCAATTCTGATTGTCTGCCTTGGCTTCTCTCTGTCAAATTCACTTCCTTCAGGGGCTCTGGGGATTAGCTCGAGCACTTATATATCTGCCAGCAGGGCATGGCAAAACAAAAAAGGAAGGTATTAAGCCATCTTCCTGAGACCTTGGGGCCATCCCTTCCTAATCAGAGCTTCTCCTTGTCCTCCAATGACCCTTCGAAAGTTATCCTGTGCTGCTAAACAGAAAAACAACAATCATCTTCTGATGGATGGACAAAATTACAATCTTACTTATTTGTACTTTTTATAGTTTCAAACAAGAGAAAAAGTCCCTTGGTTCAAGAGACTTCAGCTTTCACTTCAGCTGGAAACGTTTCCACAAATGGTGGCCATCTTTGTTCCTTAGAAAAGAGACCTTCAGAATTCAGAACTAGGATTATACAGTTAGTCCTCGACTTATGATCACAGATGAGCCTGAAATGTCTGTGTCAACTCATAAAATGTTTCTATGGTCTTTTAGAGTTGCCAACAGAAAGGGAGGGGGGAGCAGTGCAACAGCTTGCAAAACCGAAACTGCATTCCATAAATGTTTTCAAAGATAGTAACTAGGTGACCAAAGTTTCTGCCATGCAAAATTCTAACTGGCGAGCATGATTGATGACTCTTGGCTATGGATGTGTCCCACTGGAGAATATGAATTATGATACACCCAGGGGGTGGGGGGAAACCAGGGTCAAGGGAGACAATGAATGATGAGTCTCAGAGTCGGCTATACCCAGGCAGTGCCAGCATGTTTACTCCCAATAAATCCTTTTGAAGTTTTGGAAGTTTGGCCCGAGACTCATGATTTAATGGGGGTAACTGCCGGAATCCTGACAGCCTGTTGCTAGGCAAGAGAGTTGTTAAGTGCATTTTTCCTCCATTTTGTGACATTTCTTGCCCCAGGTGTTAAATAAATCACCACATTGCTAGATTAAGTAACACCATTGTTAAGTGAATATGGCTTCCTCATTGACTTTGCTTATCTGGGGGTCGCAAAAGGGGACCCTGGGACACTGCAACTGTCATAAATGCATGGGTAGATGGAAGAGGCATATATCCCTGTCCTCTTTCCCACCTCCTTCTGACCCCTGCATCCAATTAGATAATGGCAAGGCCCAACCAGTGAATGGAGATTGGCTGCTTTGGAACTAAGGTCAAAATCTGAAATCGGATGCCTGCTAGTGAGGTAGAGATGAGTGGGGACGCCAGTAGTCAATAGGTGAGACTTGAAGACAAGGGGACCTTGGGGACATACCATCATGAGGAACAGGCTTAACTTTTTCTTGGGGCCATAGCAGTGGTGGGATTCATCTTTTTTTTTAACTACCGGTTTTGTGGGTGTGGCTTGGTGGGCATGGCGGGGGAAGGATACTGTAAAATTTCCGGTCAGAAGTGGTATTTGCCGGTTCTCTGAACTACTCAAAATTTCCCCTACCAGTTCTCCAGAACTGGTCAGAACCTGCTGAATACCACTTCTGGGCCACAGCTTCCTAATGGTGAGAGCAATCAACCAATGGAACAGCTTGTCTTACTTCTTACTTCAGAAGTTATGGGTGCTCTATCACTGGAGCTCCATCACTTTCAAAAAGAGACTGGAGAGCCATTTGTCTGAAATGATATAGCAGAGGGTTGGAGCAGAAGACCTCCAAGGTCCCTTCCAAGTACATTATTCTGTGTTCTATCTTTCCTTTCCTCCCAGCAAACTGGCAGTCAGTTCCATGGGTCAATTAAGGGAGAGAAGGGGAACAGCTTCATTTTGGGGTCTGCTGAGGATTTGAGATGAGGGGAAATGACAGCAGCCTATGTTCATGTGGAAAGAAGGAAGATCCGATGGATCATCTCTTGTCTAGTCATTTATAATTCTGAGCAGCAGGCAATATCAATATCAATTTCAGAAAACCAGAATCAAACCAAAATAACATAAAGCCATTCCAACACGGCACAACCAGTACTGAGGCTCATAGTAGAATAGGCTCATCTAAGAACTTGGTTCAGTGCATGAGAGAAAAGCCATCTTTGTGGCTCTAGGAAAGATTAATAAGTTTGACCATCCGAATTTTGAAGTGGTGCAGCACCCGTTCCAAAGATCAGCAAAATAGAAGATATGCGTAAGTACCTGACTCAGCTAATCCCCTCAGGAAAGCATGACTCTTGAAACAGATAGTTATCAAAAGGAACTTTTACTGAGATATAGTGATTACAGAGAAGTCAGGAAGAACCTAAAGCTTCCGTGCAAAGTGTTAAACTATTCTTCCCATTTTGAAACCCCCTGTGTCAGTCTACTGGTAGCCAATGTAATGCTGCAAAGTTGTTTTGAGAACTCTGAGGCATTAGCTTGATAGCAGGTTATCCCCAGGGTGCAGTGACCTTGGTTTCAGGCTAGAACCGGTTGAAAGGGAATCTTTCTTGTCTCTGAGATAGTCCCCCTCCCGAAATCATGTCTATGACAATTTGCCATGGCCAACTCACCATGGCCAACTCAGCCTGGCCAACTTGCTGCAGGACAACAGACTGCAGGACAAGAGTTACACTAAACATCAAAGAAATAGTGGAATAGAATTGTTAAATAAAATGCCAAAGGAGGGACAGAATGAAATGCGAATAGCAAAAATTAAATGTTTTTTTATTTATTTGAAATAATTAATTAGAATTGTTAATGTGTCCCCCAGCAAGTTGTGCCATGGCAAATTGGCCATGGCAAGCTGTCCTGCAGTGAGTTGGCCATGGTGAGTTGGCCATGGCAACATGGCTGTGGTGAGTTTACCATGGTGAGTTGGCTGTGGTGAGTTGGCCATGGCGAGTTGGCTGTGATGAGTTTACCATGGCGAGTTGGCTGTGATGAGTTGGCCATGGCAAGTTGGCTGTGATGAGTTTACCATGGCGAGTTGGCTGTGATGAGTTTACGATGGCAAGTTGGCTGTGGTGAGTTGGCCATGGCGAGTTGGCTGTGATGAGTTTACCATGGCAAGTTGGCTGTGATGAGTTGGCCGTGGCAAGTTGGCTGTGATGAGTTTACCATGGCGAGTTGGCTGTGATGAGTTTACGATGGCAAGTTGGCTGTGGTGAGTTGGCCATGGCGAGTTGGCTGTGGCGAGTTTACCATAGCAAGTTGGCTGTGGTGAGTTGGCCATGGCGAGTTGGCTGTGGTGAGTTTACCATGGCAAGTTGGCTGTGATGAGTTGGCCATGGCGAGTTGGCTGTGGTGAGTTTACCATGGCAAGTTGGCTGTGATGAGTTTACCATGGCAAGTTGGCTGTGGTGAGTTGGCCATGGCGAGTTGGCTATGATGAGTTTACCATGACAAGTTGGCTGTGATGAGTTTGCCATGGCAAGTTGGCTGTGGTGAGTTGGCCATGGCGAGTTGGCTGTGGTGAGTTTACCATGGCAAGTTGGCTGTGATGAGTTGGCCATGGCGAGTTGGCTATGATGAGTTTACCATGGCAAGTTGGCAGTTAGTTACAGCAAAAGTGAAATAATGCAACCCCGAAAGCCTCCTGCCCCCTCCTCCATTGGAATGGCAGTGCCCCGTAGGGGACCAGACAATATGTCTCCTAGATCCTGTTAGATGACCCACCTCAAAGAGGAGACCTGGACCAAGTTCACTCCGTGTGACCCAGTGGGACAGGCAGAGCAAGGAATAAAAAATGATGAAGTGTTTGAATGAAAGCCAGACAATGCTCCAAAGAGTATTTCTGAGTATAAGAGAGATTATGATACATCAAGGAGTGGAACTGAAAGGAACATGATAAATGTTAAGTGTCTGAGATAGAATTGATGAATAGGAAGTCATAAATACTGAGAGAATTTGAAAAATGGTAAAGTGGCAGGACTTGACAGTGGAACTGCAAAAAATGGTAAAATATGGATGTGGTTTGCTTATGGAGCCATCGTGTCATTTGCTGAAGATGTGTGTCTGAGGGGCCGTCTTTGTTAGATTTTTGAGGTTGGCCAGGTGGAGAAACAGAGACTGTTGAGATTCCAGGAAGGTTATTTTATTGTACAGACAGCTCGACTTAACAATAGTTAATTTAGTGACCTCTCAAAGTTACAAAGGCACTGAAAAAAGTTGTTCTGACCTAGGGTTCCCAAGATCATGAAGCAGACTCCTCATCTCAATAAAACCCCTTTTATTTAGGTTAAAGGGAATTCCTCTCCAGCAAAGTCCCAGCCTTTCATGAGATTTCACAACTACAGACCTTTATCAGACTTGGAGAGTTGCCAGGCCGATATCTTCCAAACACCACGCTGTTGCAGCAATGACTTGGCAAGAAGTCAGAAACAGATCTTAATTTTAATGAATTGAACTAATTGTCTCCTGCAAACCTCACTCCCCTTTCGCTCCTCTTTATTCCCTATGGGAGTAGGCATTCACCGTCCACCTGAGCCTTTACTCCCGATTCGACCCTTGTTCTTTAGCTGTTCCCTTCTCCTGGCAGCTCTGCACATGCACACACTGGGAACAGGCTCCAGCTGTTCTTCTGCCCCACTGATCTCCAACTCCGAAAGCAGCTGATAACTGTCGGATGGCCCTGGCCCCATATCTGCCTCCGATGCAGAGCCCTCATCAGAGCCTTCATCAGACTCGAGGATTGGCCCATGTTCCTCCCCAACCTCCTCACTATCCAAGTCTGCCACCAGCTCTGCTGGCTGCTGGCGGGCCACAACAGAAGTGTTTTCATGCAACCGTTGCAGCATCCTCATGGTCATGTGATCAAAATTCAGATGCTTGGCAATTGGGTCCATATTTATGACCGTTGCTGTGTCCCAAGGTCACGTGATTGCCTTTTGCAACCTTCTGACAAGCAAAGTCAATGAGGAAAGCCAGGTTCCCTCAACCGCCGTGTGACTAACCTAACAATCACAGTGATTCACTTAGCAACTATGCAAAGGAAGGTCGTAAAATGGGGCAGAACTCACTGAACAAATGTTTCACTTAGCAGCAGAAATTTTGGGCTCTGTTGTTGTTTAAGTTGAGGACGGCCTGTAATAAGGAATAAGAGCCGTGGTGGTGCAGTGGTTATAGTGCAGTACTGCAGGCTACTTCTGCCGACTGCTGGCTGCCTGCAATTTGGCAGTTCGAATCTCACCAGGCTCAAGTTTGACTCAGCCTTCCATCCTTCTGAGGTAGGTCAAATGAGGACCCAGATTGTTGGGGGCAAGAGGCTGACTCTGTAAACCACTTAGAGAGCTGTAAAGCACTGTGAAGTAGTATATAAGTCCAAGTGCTATTGCTATAATAACTGAATCTTGAAAGCTTGTCTGAGTTTTTCTCTGCCCCATCACATGCTAAATGAAATCCGTGCAGGGTTCTTTTGCGTTTCTTTCACATCATTGTTTCAATGGCCTTCTGAACGGCTGATTCCTTCCTTCCCATCACGTGGCTCCTTCTTACTTTCCTGAAGGTCAACTTTCAATCCTTTTAATGAGTGGAAGAATGCTACCAGTACTGCAGGCTACTTCTGCCGGCTGCCTGCAATTTGGCATATCAAATCTCACCAGGCTCAAGGTTGACTTAGCCTTCCATCCTTCTGAAGTGGGTAAAACGAAGACCCAAATTGTTGGGGGCAATATGCTGGTTCTATAAACCGTTTAGAGAGGGCTGGAAAGCACTATAAAGCGGTATATAAGTCTAAGTGCTAAAACTTAGGATACCCTGTCAATATCATCTTTGTTGGTTTGTTTGGACTCAGTATTAAATTTCAGGGAGATATTAGAGACATTTGATTATTTGGCTAGTTTGTACTAAAGATTGTTTTTCCCCTCAATATTTTTTCTCCCTTGGAGGCCAATCTTTTTTCTAAGCAGCTTTGCTAATGTGTTACCTTTTGAAGAGATCCAATCCAACCCAAAAGGGAATCTCATCAAACATTTTATTTTTATTCATACAACATCATAGAACTTTAGAATTTCTAACAAGACCCTCGTACCTATATGTTCTTCGATTTTTATCAAAACAACTTAGCATTCTTATACTGCTCAATATCATCTCTACTACAGAGCCTTATGGATGAACCATTTTCTTTGCCCAAAGCAGAGATAAAATTCAATATATATTTTGGTACAAAAGAGCTTAGTATGATTTCAGTGCTCTAATCACATAACCAGATGAAGTTAATGTAATTAGACAATTAAATTAGCCAAATCATATGGCAAATATTTCTTTTAATCATACTCCCTTTGGACTGCTAGTATTTACTGTGTCAGGGGCATGTGAATTCTCACATTATTTTCTTTCCAATGGATACCAAATGTGAGTATGATAAAGGGGGTGGTAGAAATGTAACACCATAACACCATGCTTTCCCCTCCTTTGATCACTAAAAAGAGGACATAATAATTAAGATGATAGTTGCATGGGGAAAGAAAGAGAAGGGAAGGGAAAGGGAAAGGGAAGGGAAAGGAAGGGAAGGGAAGGAGAGGAGAGGAGAGGAGAGGAGAAGGGAGGGAAGGGAAGGGAAGGAAAGGGAGAAGAAGGATGGATGGATGGAAGGAAGGAGAGGAAGAAAGGAAAGGAAAGGGAAGGAAATGGAAGGGAAAGGAAGGAAAGGGAGAAGAAGGATGGATGGAAGGAAGGAAGGAGAGGAGGAAAGGAGTGGAAAGGAAAGGAAAGGAAGGGAAGGAAAGGAAAGAGAAATGAAGGGAAGGGAAGGAGAGGAGAGGAGAAGGAGGAAGGGAAGGAAAGGAAAGGGGGAAGAAGGAAGGATGGATGGAAGGAAGGAAGGAAGGAAGGAGAGGAAGAAGGGAAAGGGAAGGGAAGGAAATGGAAGGGAAGGGAAGGAAAGGAAAGGGAGAAGAAGGTTGGATGGAAGGAAGGAAGGAGAGGAGGAAAGGAGTGGAAAGGAAAGGAAAGGAAGGGAAGGGAAGGGAAGAGGAAAGGAGGAATAAAAAAGATTAATTAGTCACAAAAGTAAGAATAGTCAAGTTCTATTTAAGTACAAAAACTGCAAGATTCACTCTTTCCTCTTCTACTCTTATCGATAAATGTAAGAAGGCTCCCCAGACCAATTCACAGGTAATTAGGGATTTTTTAAAAAAATGTCTTCCTATTAGATAAACATTGTATATTATGCAGGGGCAAATTTGTCATTCCAGGGTGTTCATTATCTTGATATTATTAGGATGGTGTGAGACCGTTTGGCTTTGCCTTGAAAAGACACTTTGTACCTTGGAGGTGACAATATTCTGCTCATCAAGGATTCTCCCTAATGAGATGCTTTGTTCACAGTGAACCTTGACTGACAGTTCCAAAGCGGAAAGAGCCCTCTGCTCCTATGTTTGCACCATGGTTGACAGGGTGGAATCAGAGAAGCTTTCTGCACATCACAGTCCATGCACAGAAATCTCCTTTGCTTATTGTGTTTTCTAAAGGGGGGCTCAGAAGTGAGACAAAGCCCAAAAGTGCAACGGATACACTTTGCTGCGGTGGCGCAGTGGTCAGAGTGCAGTAATCCAGGCTCCTTCTGCTGACTGCCGGTTGCCTGCCATTTGGTGGGTTGAATCTCACCAGGCTCAAGGTTGACTCAGCCTTCCATCCTTCGAAGGAAGGTAAAATGAGGACCCAAACTGTTGGGGGCGAGTTGCTGACTTTGTAAACCGCTTAGAGAGGGCTGTAAAAGCACTGTGAAGTGGTAGATAAGTCTAAGTGCTATTGCTATTGGTGCTAGTAGCAGGAGAAAACATCGCTGTGCAAAGACCCTTCAAAGGGCTGTTTTGCTCCACTCACATTAACACACATGAAAAGGAGTTGTGATTCAGCAGAGTCAATTAGAGATGATCCATTCCTCTGGAAGGTTTTAAAGTAGTTTAAAGCAGTGATCCCCAACCTTTCCTATGCCGCAGCCCGGTATCCCCAACCTTTTTATGGCGCGGTCCGGTACCGGCATCAGCTTGGCGCCGCCATCTTTTTGATGAAAAGTGCTTCCGGTGACCTCACCGGAAGCACTTTTTCATCAAAAAGATGGGGCGCCAGCCTCGTGAGCTTTTCCGGTAGAAATGGCTTTCTACCGGAAAAGCTCACTGAAGCGCGGCACCGCCATCTTTTTGATGAAAAGTGCTTCCGGTGAGCTTTCTATCTGGAAAAGCTCACCGGAAGCACTTTTTCATCAAAAAAAGATGGCGGTGCCCAGCAAACCAGCGGCCCGGTAGGACTTGCTCCATGGACCGGTACCGGTCCGCGGACCGGTGGTTGGGGACCCCTGGTTTAAAGTACAAAAGTTTCTAAAGTACTCTCCACAGTGAATTCCATTTTGGCTTGGGAACACCGATTCCTCCCTTCCTCACCATCTTAAAGTCACGGAGCTTCAGGAATGACAAGATTTCAACAAGAGAGAGAGAGAGAGAGAGAGAGAGGGAGAGAGAGAGAGAGAGAAGGAGGCTGTAGGCTGTAGCCAGAGGAAGCCTCTTTTAAAGCAAAAGGTAAATATGGAAAAAGCTAGGGTCTGAGAAAGTGGATTAGCTTTATTGTCTGTTTTAATTGACTGGTTCTTCCACAGCTTGCTTGCTTGCTTGCTTGGTTTGTTTGTGTGTTTGTTTGTTTATTTATTTAGCATATGGGAAATACATCAACTTATAGTGGTTCAAATGTTAATGTTCAGTCCACCCAACCATTCAAGGACGGGGTGATCTATGCTGACAGTGGGCCAGTGTAAGCTCTTGATGGACATTTGGACACGATGTGGTGGATATTTTGTCGAGGACCACCACAGTCACACTGAGGGGTAGATGACAAGACCCCACTTAAACAAGGAGTCCCGGCAGACACCAGGTCGGGTAGGGATCCTGTTCAGAGTTGACCAATGCTGGAGAGGAAGGTCAAAACTTGGCACCTTTTGTGTAGGGTCATCTACGTAACTGCCTGTATCTGGGTGTCCAGTAGCCCATTTGGCTTTCCACTGTGTGTTGATGTCAAGGTTGTTAGACAACTGTTGAGCGAGTATCAGAGACCGCTTCCTGGATTTAAGCCTGCCAAGTCATAGATGAAGAAGGTCAGCGTGCTCAGGAGGAAGTGGGTTTCTCATAATTTTATTGTATTCCTTCACTTCCTGCCTTCGTAAAACTGGTGGTGCAATGTGGCTTAGGACAGGAGAGCCATTTTGTTTATCTGTTGCCATGTATTTAGAGAGCCAGGAGTTCTACAAAGACGTCAGACTGCCAACTGTCATTAACTGCCAATTCTTCCAGGTAGTCTGGCTGCCAATTGTTGCTAGTCGTTTGGTTCGCACTTCCGTGCTATCCAGGGTGCCCCATGAGGAGGCAAACTAGCATCATGCCCCTCTTCCACAGTGAACTTGCTTCTTGGGTGCCCTGCCACCAGCTGGAGACTCACTGGATTACTGCTTCTTTAATAAGCTCTCTGAGAGCGTCCAGCCAAAACTGTTGATTTTTCAGAGCTTCTTCTTTCCCAGGGAAGTTTCTGAAGAATCAGCAGCAGTCACAAAAGAGGGATGCTACCAGTAAGACGCCATCTTTCCGCCAGAAGCTTTCTTTACCTCTCACACCTGTCATGCCCCAGCATATAATCTTTATATACAGTTCTTGCTCTCTAGCCCCATCTAGCGGCCAGAGGGACAACATATTATTTTTATATACCGTTGTTCCTCTCTTGCCCCATCTAGTGGCCAGAGAGACAAATAGCAAGCATATTGTTTGAAGCTGATCCAAGCTCTTTACCCATCAGCCTGCACTCTCAAACCAGATACACGCTGGGAAGCCAGACTCCACTTCCTTTAGCATTTGGAGAAGGCAGAAGCACAAAGAAGAATCCAGCCTAATCTGTGGCACATGTTCATCCAAGGATAAACTCACATCCCACACACAGAGCATCATTGGTGAGAGATTTAAATTGCTTGTATTAATTAATGGTTACATTCAGCAGTAACTTAATATTGTCTAGCTTGTATTTGGTTCTCTTTGTAGGTATCCCTATTTTCCCTAGTTTCACCATATCCTGTTCTTTCAATAAAGTGTTCAGATCTACAGACATGGTCTGTTTTATTGGAGGATGGGTGGGTTTAGCTGCATGTCAAGCTGCACACAGATTAACATGAAGTGAGGACAGAACAACACCCATGGATATGTATTCTAATGTGCGCATGCATTCAGCCTCCCCATAGATGAGATGGGGTGGGTGAGTGCAAGCAAAGGGGAGGAAATCTCCTCTTTGATCTCAGCCTCCCCTTTTCATGCAATCATGTTACTCATGGCACCTCCTTCCAGGTAAGCCTACCTTGTCATTGCACTCTGCTGAGATTCATTGGAGATTTTTTTTGGGGGGGGCTGGCAATATCTAATTAGTCATTGTGGTTTGAGATTTTTCAATAAAATGAAAAGCTGTATATCAAATGGTGAAAAGGAAAGAAAAAATACCATACTGTATATATTGTCACTGTATCATTTCCCTCTTCTCCTCCTTCCTATTTTCCTAATTTTATTCATCAACGTGCATTACTCCCTGACACCACTTTTGAGTACTGCAGGCTCACTTGGACTGCTGTTGTACTCAAGTCAACCACTAGAATGAAGACCCAGAAGTACACAGAACTTTGAAACGTGACCTTATGGGGAGAATTTAAGCACTCCAGATAGATAGTTCTCTATTTGTTTTATATTGTTATTTCTGTTGTTGGAAGAAGAAAGGAGGAAAGAGGGAGGAGAAGGAGGAGTAAAAGAGTTATGGACTTTGAAAACAAATCTTAACTATTGATGATGTTGAGGAGGAGGAGAAAGAACAAGAGGAGGAGGAAGAAGAAGAAGAGGAGGAGGAGAAGGAAGTGCTCATTGATTGATTGATATTTGATGGAATGCAAAGAAAGTGAATGCATTGGATTCCATGAATCCTTTTCTTTATACTGCTTTGCAAACTGTGAACAAAATCACCATTTAGCAGCCCCACCCACATCCTCTAGCACAACGGCAGCAAATCTTACAGTAATCAGCATAGGGCAATTGCCTGCATGATATGAGAGATGTCTAAACCTAGAGTACATTTTTGTTACTTCACCTGCAAGTGTAGTAACTTGCGCCATTTGAACGGTTGCAAACATTTGCTAAAATAAAACGATTGGGAGTTCCATCTAGCTGCCTCGCTTTCCTGTGTGACAAATAGCAACCCATTTTAATGTATTCTCAGGCTGCCTTGTGGTTGGCTCATTGCTATTGACTTCATGTCTCGGTGAGAAACAGCTCCACCTTTAATGTAAGCACTAGCTTATCTCAAGAGAGCGGATGGCAACTTTTCTCCAATTGTAAATAAATTATATTTGTATCCTGTAATTACTGGCTTTCTCTAGAGGCATCGATGGCTCCAAGAGCTACTAGTAGCAAAGATTCATACCTATAGGGAAAATATTCTCCTTTCGGAAAGCTCTGAGTAGACATTTTCTAAACTGTCTGTCGTGCTTCTGTTTCCTGCCTCATTGGGTAAGCTGGGGACGATCTTCTACATATACCTAAAGAACAAGGATTATTTGTAGAGGTGGTATTCATCAGGTTTTGACAAGTTCTGGAGAACTGTAGCGGAAATTTTGAGTTGTTCAGAGAACCGGCCAATACCACCTCTGACTGGCCCCACTCCCATCTATTCTCAGCCCCCCAGGTCCCAGTTGATGGCTGGGTTTTCTTTGGTTGCCCTGCACAGGAGAATGGAGCTGGAAAGCAGGTTAGTGGGGAGGGAATGGGGATTTTGCAGTATCCTCCCCCTGCCAAGCCCACCAAGCCATGCCCACAGAAGCTATTTTCCAAAGCACCCGAAGGCCAGACAAGGAATAATGGATGGAAACTGAACAAGGAGAGATTTAACCTGGAAATAAGGAGAAACTTTCTGACATTGAGAACAATCAACCAATGGAACAGAAGTTGCCCTCGGAAGTTGTGGGAGCTTCATCACTTGAGACTTTCAAGAAGAGATTGGACTGCCATTTGTCAAAAATGGTGTAGGGTCTCTTGCTTGGGTGGGGGGTTGGACTAGATGACCTTCAAGGTCCCTTCCAACTCTGATTATATGTTATGTGTTAACTGGTAGTAAAAAACTTTGAATCCCACGACTGATTAATTGGCAACAGTGGACTTGACATATATGTCTCAGCCATGTTTTTCCTTAGGTCCTGGTTGCCAAGAGACACTTCTAAGTTGAAATGAGACAACTCACTGCAGCTAATTTGTCACAGTCAACACACCAGGACAACTTGCTGTAGGACAATTCAACAATTCAATTTAATTATTTAAAATAATATTTTAAAAAATGTTTTAACTTTTGTCATTCATATTTCATTTTGTCTAATTCTGTGGGTGTGGCTTTGTGGCCGTGGCAAGGGAAGGTTACTGCAAAATACCTCTTCCCTCCCCACCCCACTAACCTGCTTTCCAGCTCCATTCTCCTGTGCTGGGCAACCAAAGAAGACCCAGCTGGGACTCAATGGGAGGCAGAGAAGAGATGGGGACAGGGCCAGTCAGAAGTGGTATTTGCCGGTTCTCTGAACTACTCAAAATTTCCGCTACCGGTTCTCCAGAACTGGTCAGAACCTGCTGAATACCACCTCTGATTTTGTCCCTCTGTTGGCATCCTTTCTTTAATCATTCTATCCCACTGTTCTTTTTTTTTTTTTTTTTTTTTTCAATATTAATGTAACTCTTGTCCCGTGGCGAGTTGCCCTTTCTCTATTGCCTTTCAATGATTTTTGTATTTCCATCGTTATACAATAAATATAATCACTGAATCACTGCCCCGGTCTTCCTGCTTGTTCATTTTGTTTAAAACAAAAACTAAATTGTACCGCAATTAAATACAATAGTGGAGTGGAGTTTATTTTATGTAAATCAGAGAATTAATATACCACCCATTCACTTACATCTTACATTGTCTCTCCCTGCACTCAATTGGATAGTTGGTTAGACTAACAGTGAACAATTCAAGCTTTCTTTATATGGGATTACTTAATATAGTTTAAAAATATAGCCAGATTTCAATAGTTACTCAATTTTTGTTACAGTCATAGACCTGCTCCAAAAACAAAAGCATTAAAAACAATAATTGTAGTTAAAAAATAAAATAAAATAAAAGACAGACAGACAGAATAACATATTGCGATTGGTGATGGATATTAAGTGGGCAGTTCAAGTTTGCCTACTTTTACTTCCAGCATAACGGAATTCAACCAAATTTTAAAAAAAACTACTTTGTACTGATCCGGAGAGTATCAGTAGAGTAACTGTACATAACAAAGATATTTTATGAGGTAAAATGTTATAAATTTAGCTGTGAGTCCTTATAGAACAGGGTTGTCAAACTCAAGGCCCTGGTGGCCAGATCTGGCTCATGGAGTACTTTGATTTGGCCCATGAGGGAGCCCTGGGAATAGTGAAGGACCGGCCTGAGTGCCTCTTCCAGCGAAAATGTGGTCCTCCCGAGCTCCGTTTTTGCGGGCAGAGGGTTGCAGGAGTACATTCCAGCCGAAAACGGATCTTGGGAGCCTAATTTTCTGGCAAGTGCTCGGGTCACCACAGGTGCCCCTGGCACAAATGATGTTGAGCTGGCCACACCCACCCCGGCCCCCAAGGTCAAACGCAGTTCTGATGCAGCCCCTAATGAAATCAAGTTTGATGCCCCTGTTATAGAAGATGTAGTGTAGAAGAAGTGAGTTATTGGGGCAATGGTCCCTTGTCCACAGAGACACAGTCTCACCTCGTATAGTAGATTTCAATAATTATATAGCTGGGAGAACTACTAAATACAACAAAATAAGATAGTCCTGTCCACATAACCTTTAAGTCATTTATGAGAAAACATCTAAGCTGTGTGTTTAAGAAAAAAAAATAACAACATGATTATTTATGTTAATGGAGATTTCATGCTACAGCAACCATTTTACAGAGGGTGTTTAATGTTTAATTTGGAGGTTGGTTTGTAAGCCAATTGGCATGTTTTCTCGTGTATGATCACTGCAATTATGTAAAACCCACAAAACTGACATTATGAATCTTTTCAGAATACACCAGTTGTCCATGTTCTTTCCAGGTTAAATTACATGTGATAACAACACAGTGATCACAAGCAGTTGTCAAATAATTGAAAGCCCAAGTCTTTCTAATCATGAAAATGTACTCTGCTTTATGTTGATAAGTGTCAAGACCGGGGGAGGGATACAAAATAAACACAGTCACAAAAACCCAGTGAAGCCCCCTTTATTCCTTCACTTTGCTTCCAAGCTCCAAATATCCTTGACGGAAGACAAAAAACTCCCACACAAGCAGTTACAAAAAGAAGGGAAAAAACAACACAAACCAGGCAAGATAAGGGCTGGAGGACGTCCACAGATAACACACACTGGGAAGGACACCAAACTTAAAGAGGAACCATAAACTAGACATATTTCTACATTTTGTTTCCAGCGTTCACCCGTGCGCATGTCCATCCTCTTATCCAGTTGTCACAGCTGCAGCCCATGAAGAGGATTGAGGCCCTCTCCTCCTGAGTAGACCACGTCTCTCCCTGCATGCTCTAGGATGGAGAGGGGATGGGCCTGGGTCCTCCTCTGACTGCCCAGCCGGCCTTTGCCCTTCCCCAGCCTCCTCCACAACCTCCGGAGCCACACTTCCACTCCCTGTAGGCTGTTCCTCCTCTCCCTCAGAGTCAGTCCCCACCAGGGGCATGACAATAAGAGAGGGAACACCTTTACTTTACCACCATGGACTCTACTGTAATTTTAAAAATTACTCTTGGATCAAAAAAATTTACTCTTAGGTCACTAAAATCACACTTGCCTGGTTTATATAGAAGTGTAGCATCCTTGCCTGGTTTTTGTAGAATGCTTGCCTACACACATGCATACACACACATGTGCATGTATACTATGACCACACACACATCACTGTGTTCTTCAGAAAGACATATGAGTTGGGTGTACATTCAAAAGTCAAGATGGTAGCCATAGCTATACAATCAAAGCCCCACCTTTTTATTTAACATGACAGTCACTCCTGACTACATTTTTGGAAACCAACGCTTCAATCAAGCAAAAAGAAGGTAAGGATACTGTACTCTTAGAAAGATAATGTCTTTGAAATTAGAGAAATACATACTGTATTTATCCTCAAGTTGTTCCTGTTGTTGTTGTTTTCATCTTGATGGCCTTGGTGTGCAGGAATTCAAGAAAGATCTCTTGACAGGTTTGGAGAGAAAAGATATATTGAAGTTATTGGTCAAGATGAGGAAGGGGACGTTCATTATTTTTTTTCCTAACAACTCAGATGTTCCTTATTAGCTTCCACAAAGATGAGAAACATTCTGTTCACAAGTCCCCTTTTCTCCCTCTTGTGTCTTCTCTCTTATTATTATTATTTTTGATTGAGTAGGTCAGTAATGCAAACTGATCAACAGCAAGGAAACATGATCTGGACATGAAGACTTTAATCAAGCACATCAGTTTGAAATAGCCCTCAAGTTATTAGAAAAATGGAAGAGTGAATCTTAGGAGATGTCAAAACAGATGTCTTGTAGTTGTCTTCAGAGTCTGTCTCCTTCACAAGCATTGGGGATTCTTTTCAAATTTCCCAGCCACAACTGCCCAAAGTAGATCTAGAGATTAGTACCAATTAATAAAATCAGCACATTTTTCCCAGTATAAATGCAAAGAGAGAGAGAAATCTATTGAAAAAATCTTCCTGACTTTCTTCAAATTGTTGTAAATTTCCTTTTTCTAAATTATTTTTTTCCCACTCAATTCATCTTTGTGACTCCTCACTCTCAATTTAATATTGGTCTATTAAAACTTTGAATAAAGTTTAACCTCCCTAATACGCATTGATCAAAAGCAGGTAGACCATTGTTATCTTGCCTCTGATGTGTTTTTTTTTACATAAAATCTTGCTATTTAAACAAGGGTGGATTCATCCCTATTTGAAAAGTGTATGTGTGTGTGTGTGTGTGTGTGTGTGTGTGTGTGTGTGTGTGTGTGTGTGTGTGAAAAATAAAGAAGAATATTGTGGCCTGAATATTTGAACAGAAATGGAGGAAGGTACAGTACTTAAGAAGACTGTCTTAATACACTTTACGTTGTAAAAGCACATTAATAAAGTTCTCAATTTTTTTTTTTCAAATAAAGTCCCCCATGGGTGAGATGCGGCTTACATAGAATATGTAACTGCTCTGATAGAAATGCTAAAGGAAATGTATCACATTTTGGTTTTGTAAATACTTTTCTCTCCTCAGGTGGCATAAAGAGATTTGTCATGGCCCGGGGTGGAGACATAACCCTGTTTCTAACTCCACTAGACCAAGAGGCAAAACCTCCTGAAAATTTTATCCCATCAGATCATTGCCTGAGAGTGACTGCTTGCTTATAGCCCAAAGAAAGTAACAATGGCCTAGAAAATACAACTTTAAGTTTGTTGGACTGGACGGAAAGCTGTCGTTGAATAGGAGAAGCGACAGGCCAACAAGAACACAAATATTTTCAAAAATCAGCAACTATTCAATGCAACTCATGATAGTAATCTTCCAATATTTGAGGGGCTGCCACAGAGAGGAAGGGGTCAAGCTATATTCCAAGGACCTGAAAGCCAGACAAGGTATAATGGATGGAAACTGAACAAGGAGAGATTCAACCTTGAAATAAGAAGAAATTTCCTGACAGTGAGAACCATCAACCAATGGAACAGCCGAAGTTGTGGGAGCTTCATCACTTGAGACTTTCAAGAAGAGATTGGACTGCCATTTGTCAGAAATGGTGTAGGGTCTCCTGCTTGGGCGGGCAGTTGGACTAGATGACCTATAAGGTCCCTTCCAACTCTGATTATCTGTACTCAGTGAGTTCTGTTGCACATCCAATGAACGCCAGATACACAAAAACACGCAAGCTACACCTACCGGGTTAGGAACCTTTTATCCAACCCCAAAGATAATACAGAAAAGCTGGTGCGTATGTGTGTGTGACTGTGTGTTTTGGTGTAGCACTTTAATTCGGTTAATTGCCCAAGGTAAAGATTAGCGGCTCTTGTCAATTTAATTCAGCTTCAAACAAAGCAACAAGGTCACTTCTTTTTTTTTGTTGTTTCCTTTTTAGCAAGCAGGATTGAGTTGTCATGTAGTCCTAATAGGCAGCACAGGGAATCATTAGTTCACCTCAACTCCCTGACTGACGGGCATTTCATTTCAATCATTTGACGGTCTTCCAGAAGTCCACTACTATTGACACCATGTCAGCCCTGAAAGTAGATGCCTTAATCGCCTCAGACACTCTCTGCATTGATTTGACAAGTTGCTGTAATGACCTTCCTGGGTTTCCCCCCACCCCACTCCTTCCCTTCCTCTTTTCTAAAGGATAAGTGTATTTCCAGGGAGGAGCCGGGCTCTCCATGCAATCGCATTGTCATGGAAACTATCATCGTTGCATCTCAATCGCATTAATGCTGCGGTGTGTGACATGGATATGAGGCACCAAATATTACAACAGAGAGCAGGCCATGGCAAGAACACGAGAGTCTCTCTCCATTAATCAGGTTTTAACACAAACCACAAGCTCGGCGGGTTTGTAAGTGCTGTAGCTAAATCGAATTGATTGGAAGCTGTGAAGGTTCTTCTTCGGCAAACAAGAACCAAGTTGAGTCGAGATTCTTTAGAAATTATTGCATTATGATGATAATTATATGGTTGGTTTCACAGTCGAGGAGATGTTTAGGTTGGGTTTGGCATTTTTATCCACTTATCAATATTACTATGTTTATTAACAATTATCCAATAAGGATAATTGTGGGTTTGACTATGGAAAGCTTATATGGATGGATGGATGGATGGATGGATGGATGGATGGATGAATGAATGAATGAATGAATGAATGAAGGAAGGAAGGAAGGAAGGAAGGAAGGAAGGAAGGAAGGTTGTGAAGGTTGTTTGTGAAAGTTGGTACATACCTGCCAGTAGGAGTCCTAATGCTTCACCTGCCTACCTTGGATAGGAGAGTGACACAAATTAAGACAGTCCTGCTAGCTTAGATGTTAACATGGTTCATGCCAGATGTTGTGGTACCAGGACAAGATAAGTGAAGATAACTGGGCTATTGAAAAAATCCATACATGGACCAGACATTCATTCATTCATTCATTCATTCATTCATTCATGAAATTTGTATGCTGCCTATCTCACACTACAACGCAACTCTGGGCAGCTTACAATAGACATTGCAATTGATTGAATGTAATCAATTGTAAATTGGTGGAATACCAATACAACAGGAGACCTGAGGACTATATGGAGGACCTACTCTGCTTCAACAAAAGGAAGAGGAAGTTGATCTTGCAACTTGAGGTAGACCAACTATACATTACATCCTAAACAAAAGAAGACCTGGAAAAACAACTGGTTTGAAAGTCAATACCTGAAGGTGGAATACCTCCCTCCCTCCCTCCCTCCCCTCCCCTCTCTCTCTCACACACACCATCAGATAGTATGCCAGAAGATGCCTATTGTCCCCTCATGACAATTCTTACTACCACCATAATATAAATCAGTGAACTGGTATATGTTACAACCACTGTAATCCTGGAGATGCTGGACTATATGATCAGGAAGAACAACAGGACACATTACCCCACCGCCATCTCTGGAAAATTGAGTTGCAGGCTAAGATCAACACCATGGGTGAATAGGCAGCAATATAAATTCAATAAGTAAATAAATAAATAAACTCAGAGAGAAGATAGTCAACTGGCAGAACTAGAGATGGATTAGAAGACCTTTAAGGTTCCTTCCAGCCCTATGATTCTATGTTCTATAACACACAAAAGACAATAGTAGTATGCACAATAGCTTGGGAAACGGTAGCTAAACCAATATCTACCTTACCAACCACCCCTGAGGAACAGATAAATAGTTCCCCAAGGAACAGCAAGTGTTTTGCAGTTTTACAAAAACCCAACAAGTTCAACATACACAAGCCTCAAGCAAAACACTGCCCTATGATAATGCTTTAGATGCTTGAAGATGCCACCTTATTTGGATCTTACAAGTCAAGTAGAAGCAATAGGAGAATGATGGTGCTTCAGGGACCCAGGACCTGAGGTTCACTACTCTCTTTTTCTAAAATGTTTTTCAACTCCCCAATCTTGCCTATAACCCTAGGAGTTTCTGCAACTGTCTGTTCTGACCCAGCCCTCCAAACATGACAAACCCTCTGAAGTGAACTCAAAGATTCCTTAATTAGGAGCGGCAGCAGCCCCAGCCAAAATTTTCTCTCTCACCGCAGGCGAACAAGTCCATCCATCCAGGAGATGAATAGTTGTCTGTCACACCTATTCATCTCTGCCCCCTGCCTTTTATCCCCAGAGCTAGAATGGGGCTTCACTAGCAGCTGTGGCTCTTCCGTCTGAAGGACCGGCCCATGGATTTCCACTGCTCTCCTCTCCCCTGCCTTCTGCACATCCACACATCAGGCACTGGACCCAGCTGTTCCTCCTCTTCCTCATCAGCCACCTCCAGACCTGGGGGCTGTTGACTCTCCATCTGAGGGCTGATGGATGGGCTCTTCCTCTGTCTCTCTGTCTCTGCCAGCTCCATTCCTTCTTCCCTCTCAGACTCTCAGGTTGCCCTAATGCTGACCCCACACTTCCTTCTCCTCTGATTTGGCTGCTGGAGGGGCCGGGGGGGGGGGCAGACAGGCCACAACACTGTCCCACCCAAGTATTAATCAGCCCTGGTTCTGTTTACTTCCTGAGCTAAAAGTCATCCAGCCCTGCACTTGCGAGGGGTGAAAAATCCTACATCTAGCCACTATGATTCAGCATCTGTATTGTTGGAATAATATTTCAACCTGTGGTTGATATTCAAATTGCTTTGGAGCATCTAATGTTCTAGAATTGAACTGCATAGTCATTCTGTGGATTTTATCCCATGTTCATATAATACAACAATTCTTTTTTTTATTTTTTTTATTTTGGGGGGCCTTGTCCTCCTACCATTGCTGTCATCTCATGATCAGACCATCATCACATCCCCAGCCTAGTCATCCTTAGCTCTTCTAGTGTTAAAGTAAAAAAAAATATGTTTCCTCTTATTCTGATACCAGGGCACCAACAAGATGTATAAAATCTGTTAAGCATTGACTGAGAACAAAGGCAGGATAAGGATCAGGAAATGTCATGCTTGTCATGTTTTTCAACATTTCAAGGATGGGTTGATAGCACTTCTTTGCGGTAGGGAAAGACTCTGAGACTAAAAATATTAATAGTTCTATTCGATGTGTATTCGATATTGTACTGGAAAGTGCTACCCATTTTTAAATCCAATTAACAGTAGCAGTATTACACAGTTGAAAGGAACCTTTGAGGTCTTCTAGTGCAACCCCTTGCTCAGGCAGGAGACCCTATATAATTCCAAAGGTCTAATCTTGTTGTGGTTAGCTGGCAGCAGGTGTGGACAGCTGAGGAGGACTCAGATGAGGGGCCAGAACCATTAGGGAGTGAACTGCTGCCTTCAGAGATTTTGGGGGCTGGCAGTAGTGATGAGGAGGTTTCCGAGGAGCCTGTGCTAAGTGCATGTGCACACAGGGTTGCTCATAGGAAAGAGCAGCTGCAACAACATGGGCAACTCAGGAGTAAGGCTGCAAGGTAATGGCCCCTTCTTCAAGAAGATAAAAGCCAGCTGTGAAGTGAATGTTCTTTGCAGGAAGCAAAGACATTTTGAAACTCAGCCTCATGGACATTACAGTATCTTAAGTTGGCATTTGAAGACTCTTGTGTTGTGAAATATTTCTTATCTGTTATTTTTGGCAGACTAGCACAATTTTGGCGAGGCTTGTGCTTATCAATATTAATTAGTTTTCAGCAGCCTTTTAACCAGGGATTTGTAAGAATCATTAAAAGGTTTCTGTTCCCTTTGGTTCGTGTTTCTTTTATTGGAAAAGAGTTTGGGTCAGAACAAATCTCTTCTTAAAAGCCTTCAGTGTTGGAGCAACCACAACTTCTGGAGGCAAGTTGTTGCACTGGTTAATTGCTCTCACTGTCAGGAAATTTCTCCTTAGTTCTAGGTTGGTTCTCTCATTGACTAGTTTCCATCCATTGCTTCTAGTTCTACCCTCAGGTATTTTGGAGAATAATTTAACCCTCTCTTCTTTGGGACAGCCCCTCAAATACTGGAACATTGCTATCATGTCATCCCTAGTCCTTCTTTTCAGTAGATTGTAACTGTTCATTATGTGTTTAGTCTCCAGTCCCCTAACCATCTTTGTTGCTCTTCTCTGCACTTGTTCTAGAGTCTTTTTTATATTGTGGCGACCAAAACTGGACAGAGTATTCCAAATGTGCTCTTACTAGTGCAGTATAAAGTGGTACTAATGCTTCACATGATTTATTAGAGTTGTCATATTGGCACATCTGGGAAAACCCGAATCTGAGAGTTCCGGGTTTTCCCTTCCCAAAAGAGAAATGAAAGACCCCTCCCCTGCACCCATCAGTCCATCACAGGGCCCATCCAAATCTTTGTCCCAACTGGAGAACTTCCTCCAGACCCTCCTCTCCAGGTGCAGGGCAACCTGTCCTTGACTCTCTGAGAAAGAATGTTGTTGTGTCTAATCTTCCACCTCTCTATGAAATCCCCCTTCCCAAATTCCCAGGCACTGAATGTGGCACTGAATGTGGCGAAGCTTCCAAGTTAAAAAAAAAAAAAAATGGCTTCCAAAGCTGACAGAAGGTTGGGACTCTTTAGCTTAGAAAAATAGTGAAGGGTAGAGATTGCTGAGATGCAAAGAATAATATATTGAAAGGAGAAAGGAGACAGAGATATGTTTCATCCCTCTTTCCTAAACTGTAGAACTAGATTGTTCAAGGAAGCTTCTAAATGCACTGCATGAAACAATCACTTCTTCACACAACGCTTGCAGAATTCATTACCAGAGGACTCACGGTTGACCACTAAAACTTGGTTGGCTTTAAACATTGACTGGAAATAGCTGATAGATCTGGATCAGATAGACTGGGGACTTAATGCTGTCTTCCTCTTGAGAATATCATGCTTCAAAACATCAAGAGCAGAAGAAGAATGTCAAGTGGGGGTGGGGTCTAAACCTCATCTATCTTTGAAGCACCTCAAGGCGTCTGTTTTCTCAGTGGTGGACAAGAAAGGGTTTTACACTCATCTGATAGGACTGTTTGTATCTTTTTATCAGGGATGGCAACTGGTTTTTATCAGGGATTAGCAACTGGTTCTCTGCCCAGTTGCTGGGTGGGCGTGGCCATGGTGGGCATGGCCTAGTTGGCCTCCTGCACCCTGGTGGGGGGTGACATTTTTGCCCTCCTCAGGCTCCTCAAGCCTCCAGGAGGGCAAAAATAGCCTCCCCGGGCTCTGGAGGCTCTCTGGAAGCCAGAAGTGGGCCCATTTCCAGCCTTCCTAAACTTCCGGGCGGCCCGTTCTTCACCCTCCCCATGCCCTGCACTTACCTGCATCCAAAACAGGCCACGTGGGGACTCCTGGGAGGTGCAGGGTGGAGTGGGCAGGACCAGCCAGGAGTGGGATCTGGGGGTTCTCCAAACTGTGCAGAATCTTAGCTAGAGGTTCTCCCGAACCCCTGCGAACCCCCAGCAGCCCAGCCCTGCTTTTCATCCTAAACATGGATTGCTTGTTTCCATCCTCTGCTCCCAATTCTATCTTTTCCCAACCCAGGGGCTGTTAGTACTCTCCTTCTACAGTAGATGAAATTGCTTTTTTTCCCCTTGGCCTATCAGAACCAAGAGCGACAGAGTCTCGATGGAGCTAGCCAGAGTGAACAATTAAGAGAACAGTGTGTTGCATGTACATATTGCAGCCTTCTGGGGTTAACTCCATAAATATATTTGTGTGCCTGTTTCCTTCGCAAACCAAAAAGATGACAGGAAAGTTTCTTATGTACCAACAGATCATAGAAGGACTTGTTGAAATATATATTAAGATGACAAGATTCCGACTGGGATAAACTCTCAAACAGCAAAGAGGTGGTCTGTTTGGGGCTGTGCCCAAAGACCATTAACAAGGATTCAAATTCAGGAGGGATAACACAGGCCAGCAGCGTGTGGGTTTAAATCAAAATGTTGCTTGGCAATATGCGTGGGCATAATTGAAGATTACGTATCTGGCATCTGCCTGGTATGATAATCATATATTTAGCCAAGAGAAATGCAACACACAGAGGGAAAAAAATAGTAATAAATGACATCCAAATTAGGAAGGGAATGGAGGCCCTGACTAATTCTTTGAATTAAAACCCTCAGGGTTAGTATGGAATTTGCAAGATAGATTATTTTATTGCCTTGTTCTGTCCCTGCCTTTCTATTTAAATTGAATTTAGCCTGGTTCTGCTCAACAGCAGCCCTGCAACTAGTTAAAACTGAATCTACTGATGCAGCCACAAGCATCTGAAAAGTTTAGAACTGTTGTCATCAGGATGCAGGAGGCTTAGCCTGTGGGATCTGAAGAAGGAAGCAGACCCATTTTTCCTTGAGGCCTTTCTTTGAGTGCTATGGAGGTCTACCAGGGGGTTTTGCCTTACGTCTACTGCAGGGCACTCTCTCTCCGTATACGGGCAATCCAGAGTTCAGATATTATAAGCAACCACAAACAAAAATGAAAACAAAAAAATCATCTCTGTAAAAACAGCTTCTCTTCCCTTCCCTTCCTTTCCCCTCCCTTCCCTTCCTTGCAGCATCAGATGGAACATGTAGTACAGTAGGCTTCTATTGTGCCTTGTTTAATTTACTAGAAAACCTTCTAGTAACCATGCCTTCTGCCTCTCAGGTCTATTTTATTCATTAATTCATTCATTTTTTCCCCTTAAAAATGTGGTCAAAGCCCATCACAAAACCAATAATATTGCAAATACTCTAAAACACAAATTTTAAAAAATCACATTGATTTTTTAAATGTATAATTTAGTAAGGCAAAGATAAAATTATTAATGTGAACTACAGTAGAAAGTACAGGAATTGAACCCCGAGAGAGATCTATAAAATCACAATCAATTTTACAATAAATAATCTGAATGCTGTATATAATTAATAATAATACTTTATTGTCATTGTACGTATATACACAGTGTACCCATACAACGAAATTCACGTAACATCCAGAGACCAGACCCAACACCCACACCCACATGACAATCCCCAAACACCCCCCACCCGCCCCCTAAAAACACACAAGCACCCACACAACAGACCAAGTTATCTAAAAGCTATCTGTCTGAGTTATAGGGACCAGCAGAGATTATACTACCTGAGATTTCTCAGAAAACAACAACTGAATGAAAAACTGCTGGTGACCTTCTACCTCTGCACCATAGAGAGCATTTTAACATACTGCACCTCTGTATGGTTTGCCAATTGCACAGTGGCAGATAGGAAAGCACTCCAGAGGGTTAACCTCATTGCCCAGAAGATCATTGGTTGCCATCTCCCCTCTTTAGAGCTTTAGAGCTCCCACTGCCTTAAGAAAATTCAAAACATTCTCAAAGATCCATCTCATCCTGGGCATCCCCCCCCCTTTTTTTTTTTTGGAACTATTACCATCTGGCAGACGGTACAGGATAATAATAAAAACAAGGACAAATAGTCTGAAAAACAGCTTCTATCCCAGGGCAGGAACTCTATTGGAATTCTACTGTATAGTGCAATATTAATGCAATATCAGAGGTTCTCAGTTCAATGTATAGAATGCAAGGGATGTGTGTTTTATTATATTTTTATAGTTAGTTATAATGTAAATTGAAGATGACATTTAATTTCATTGTACGAGGTGCAATGACAATAAAGTAAACTAAACTAAATCTATAAAATTACAATTTTACAATAAATAATCTAAATGCTGTATTTAACTTAAACAGATAACTCTAAAAGGGCATAAAGTATACTAAAAATTGTAAAACACAATGCAAATGTAAAGCTTAGCTAATTTATACAGTATTAACTCTAATATTTAATATCCATCCATCCATCCAATAGCAATAAGCCCCTGAAAATATTTGAAATTTGCTGGTGGTAAAGACAAAGCAAAGAACCAACCAATGAAAACTGAAGCAGATTGGGAATAATTTGGAATTTGCATGAGTTATAGCAGGGCAGACTTTGTTACTGAAGTTCTGGACAGGATACAATCCTTCAGAGCTGAAGAAGCTTCTTGGATGAGAATCAAACGTCTTTAAAGAAAAACTAGAAAGTCCAGTTGCTTCCTGAAAAATTCTGACCTGCATGACTGAGAATCTCCATAGAGGTCCTGTTTAAGAGTTCCAAACAAACAAAAAAGAAAACCACCAGAAATATTGTGCTTCTCTGTTTTTCACCTTGGAATGAGATGCTACAAGATACACCTTGGTATTCAGCAGGTTCTGACTGGTTCTGGAGAACCGGTAGCGGAAATTTTGAGTAGTTTGGAGAACCGGCAAATCCCACCTCTGACTGGCCCCGCCAACCCCGTCTATCTTCTGCCTCCTGAGTCCCAGCTGATCAGCTGCGTCTCCTTTTGTTGCCCTGCACAGAAGAACGGAGCTGGAAAGCAGGTTAGTGGGGTGGGGAGGGAATGGGAATTTGCAGTAACCTTCCCCTGCCTCTCCCACCAAGCCACGCCCACCAAGCCACGCCACAACCACCAAGCTACACCCATAGAACCAGTAGTAAAAAAAATTGAATCCCACCACTATTTATATTTATACCAATGGTTTATTGCTTGCAAACTAGTAGGTTCTGCTTGCAGTGAGATAGAAGTTCAGAATAACAGAGTTGGATGGCATCTTGGAGATCTTTTGGTGCTTTGGAGAATAGCTTGACTCCCTCTTCTTTGTGGCAGCCCCTCAAATACTGGAATGCTGCTATCATGTTACTCCTAGTCCTTCTTTTCTCCGGACTAGCCATACCCAATTCCTGCAACCGTTCTTCATACATTTTAGCCTCCAGCTGCCCCCTAATCACCTTTTTTGCTCTTCTTTGCACATTTTCCAGAGTCTCTACATCTTTGTTTTCAAGATGGTGACCAAAACTGAATGCAGTATTCCAAGCCTCTAAGCCTCTTATTAAGGCTTTATAAAGTCTAGTACACATGATCTTTATCCTATCTATTAATGCAGCCTAGGACTATGTTGGCTTTCTTTGGCTGCTGCCACACACTGCTGGCTCATATTTAAGTGATTGTCCACTAGGACTCCAAGATCCCTCCCGGGGTGGGTTGCTACCGGTTCACACCGGTTCGGGCAAACCCATAGCTAATTTTATGGCTGGTTTGGCAAATTGGCAAACCCCACCCTTGGCTGGCCCTGCCCACCCCTCCCTGCCCCTCCCAGGAGTCTCCACACAGCCCATTTTGGATCCCAGATAAATGCAAGGCTCATCCAGAGGCTTGGGAAGGGTGAAAAATAGGCCTCCCAGAGGCTCCGGAAGGCTGGAAACAAGCCCATTTCTGGCCTCCAGAGGGCCTCTGGAGCCCAGGGAAGGCTGTTTTTGCCCTCCTGGAGGGTCAAGGAAAGTGTCCAGATCCAAGGGAGGGTGAAACAAATGGGCCTCCTGGAAGTTCTAGAAGAAAAACGGGCCCATTTCCAGCTTCCAGAGGGCCTCCGGAGCCCAGGGGACAATTTTTTCACCCTCCCTGTTTTTGCCGTGGTGCAGGAGGCTGACTAGACCACGCCCACCAAGGCCACGCCCACCCAGCAATCAGGCAGAGAGCCAGTTGCTAAAATTTTTGAAGCCCACCCCTGGATCCCTCTCACAGTTACTGCTATTGAGCCAGGTTTCACCTAATCTGTACCTGTACATTTGGTTTTTCTTGTCTAAGCGTTAAACCTTATTTTTCTCTACGTTGAATTTTCTTTGAAATTTGAGACAGGATTCACCAGGTCCAAGAAGTGGGCCTTTAGTGCAGCATAAACAAACTGGCTCTTGGTTTCCATAGTTTATAATCAGATGAAAGTTATCTACTACTTCCACTATTTCTTATGCCCCTTATGGGCTTGATATTAATCCCTCGACCTCATTCTTCAAGGTAATCGCATAAACTCAGAGATCAAATCTTGGTTTTGGCTCATTTCTAGTAACATTCAGCAAATGTCAATCAGGCATCTTTAAGAATGCAAGATCAGAGCAATGTCAAATGGGACTTTGCAAATACTTAATTTGGAGATTCGTCTCCAAGGCCATCTGATGGAACCTTTGAACTAAATCAGCTATTTGAGCAAAGAAATCTATTTGCGCTCTTAAAAAGAATTGGAAATCTCCCAATTGGTTTAGGCAGTGACGTGCACATGTAGGAATGGGTGTTTTTGAATGGCTTTTGGAAATCCCAATCTAGTTGTCTCGATTCAACAATTCAATATGAATGAGCAAATCAAGCTGACTTTCCAAATGGATTTGAAGGGTTAAATCAAATCAATTTTCCGTTTTCCCTGCTAAATGGGGAATGGGTTCCAAAATGAAGAGCTTAAGTAAAATGAAATCATAAATGGCATTATGTAGTCCTGTTTTTCATTTAGGTTAACCGGTAAGGACATCTGCCAAATATATTGAAATAAGGATGGCATTTCCAACAAAGACATCTTTCTTTGGCACATACTGTGTGCTACAACTCCACATAGCTAGGAAATTGCAGACTAAAACAAATGACCTCATATTTGCACCTTATACAATATCAGGATATTTTGCCAAGATACAAACCTACAGTCTTCCTAAATCCAAATGGAGAAGACCAGTGATGGGCATAAAATCCAAAGATTTTCAAAAAAAACCCTCTTGTTTTTTCTTAAAGTGTTCCTTCCTTCTTTTTGTTATAGGATAATTGGCAATTGAATTGCCCACATAGCTTCTACAATGGTTCCTGTGTTAATTGTGCCTAGTATCCAGATCCATTTTATGATGAGCTAATGTTCTAAAGTGTGTTTAGAAAGGTTAAATAAAATAGGTTGAATCTGATTCTTCACACTAACTTGGTTTGAAATATCAGGTCATTGGTGTTTTTTTTTTTAGTTCACCTTCCTACCCAGTTCTTGGAGACCTGCTGGGAGAATGGAGGAGTTTTTGATTCAGTATATCTAAAAGAGTCAATGCCAATTTCCTGTGGCCAACTTGCCACGGGACAACTCACCAGTGCCAACTCACCGTGGGACAACTCGATATTTGATTACACAAATATCAAAGAAATGGGTGGAATAGAATCATTAAAGAAAGGATGCAAAAGGCGAGACAGAGTGAAATGTGAATGACCAAAATTAATTTTATTTATTTATTTTAAACAATTTGAATTGTTAAATTCTCCTGTGGTTCAATTCTTTCATAGTGAGTTGTCCTGTGGCAAGATGGCCATGGCAAATTGTTCCGTGGCGAAATGGCCATGGCGAGTTGGCTACAAGTTGGCTGTAGCAAGTCATTCCATTCCATATCTAAAGCCTTCCCAAAATATCCCTTCTGGACCATGATGCCACCAAAAATAGATGGAAAACTGTCGCTATTGCAAGAAAGTTATTGAAACGAAACATTTATCTCCACCTGTAGCAATAGCAACAGCACTTAGACTTATATACTGCTTCACAGTGTTTTACAGCCTAAGTGGTTTTACAGAGTCAGCATATTGCCACCAACAATTTGGGTCCTCATTTTACCCACCTTGGAAGGATGGAAAGCTGAGTCAAGCTTGAGCCTAGTGAGATTTGAACTGCCAAATTGCAGGCAGATGGCAATCAGCAGAAGTAGCCTGCAGTACTGCATTCTAACCACTACGCCACCACAGCTCATCAAGAGCCACAAAATGATCTCTGCAAACTTCTGTGGCCACAAAGACTCTCATAGCTTAACGTGAAATACAATTTTACTTTCCCTCATTTATAATTTTCCCACCGTATTGCACAAGTTTTCATGCCCCTAAAATATAGTAAAGGATTATGATCATACCCTGCTAGGAGATAATATTTGCATGGAAGATTGCCAACCCTTCTCATTTCAATTTTAACATTTCAGTTTCGGATATTAAATAACAGCTGTGAAAAATTGGAAAGTGGGTTTCTTAATTTAAATTAATGTAAGTTCAGTTGAAAATATTTACAGTCCTGCCAAAATCAGCTACAGCAAGGAAATCCTGAGTTGCAGCCTTCTTCCTCTAAATTTTTCTTTTGCATTTGCCTTTTTTTAAGAGCAAGAAATGAATAATGAGAGGCAGGGGAAATGAGGGCTTCTCTTTATTATTCAATTGCTTTTGGAAACAAATGTCAACTTTGGCTGTTTAGTAGTGGAGAGAAGGCAACTGCTAATGACAATACAACCTTTGCAGAGAAGCGTTGCTATTTAAATAATATTTATACTGGTCTGGAAATGCCATCAGTCTTTAGTCTACATAAAGTACTATGGTTCAAAAACTTGGTTGGTATCATACTACAGATACTTCTAAATAATTGGCCAGTCTCACTCTCTCAGAAACCCATGATGCAATTCTGTAGGGGCAGTTAAGCAGGTCCAGTCATATTAAAAGCTGAGATACACAGGTAGATGTTCTATTATTATTATTAGTATTATTATTAAGAGCTGCAGTGGTGCAGTGGTTAGAATGCAGTTCTGCAGGATATTTCTTCTGCCTGCAGTGCTATTGCTATTTATTTATTTTATTTATTTATTTATTGGATTCAAGGGCTCCAACCTCTGCCATCCTTGGGGTTCTTGGCAAGCTGAAGGCTACATTTCTTTGGAAGCATACCTAAGACTCTTGAGGGCTATGTCCAGGGAAGGGCTGCTGGGGGGGGGGGGGTTGCAGGGGTTCAGGGGAGCCCCCCTAGCTAAGATTCTGTGCTGAGTTTGGAGAACCCCAAATCCCACTCCTGGCTGTCCCCGCCCACCTCACCCCTCCCCCTCCCAGGAGTCCCCACGTGGCCCGTTTTGGCTGCAGGGAAGTGCAGGGGGTGTGCGGAGGCTCGGGGAGGGTGAAAAACAGACCTCCTGGAAATTCGGTAAGGTCAGAAATGGGGCTGTTTCTAGCTTCCAGAAAGCTTCCGGAGACCATGGAAGCCATTTTCACTCTCCTGGAGGCTCGAGGAAAGCCTCCGGACCCCGGGGAGGACAAAAGCTCCCCCTCCCTCTGTGGTGCAGGAGGCCAACTAGGCCACACCCACCATGGCCACACCCACACAGCAACCGGGCAGAGAACCCTTTGCTAAAAAATTTGAAGCCCGCCCCTGTCTACGTCCAACAATGTCAGTCTCTGGACACATAGGGAAAACTATGTTTCTAAAGAGGTTCTGCATTATTTTGACACACACAACAGGCCATTTTCAATTGTGCAGTTTTCAGCTTTTCTTTAAAAAAAAAACAAAAAACAAAGTTTTGTTTTCAATGGTTTTGACGAACGTACATCTAAACATACACTGTGTGGCAGCAAAAAAATAGCATGTATATTATTTAGATATAACTGTCAAAAAAATGGTGATGTCTACAGTTTTTGATAGCAAATCTGAAGTTTGCCCAAATCTAAACTGTAAAATAGTCTTATAGCTCTTCGGTGGGATATACTGTTACAGAATGCAGAATTTATCCTTTGGAAACTTCTTGGTTGTTTTTTTTAAAAAAAAATAATAAAAGATTTTTGTTTTTGCAAAGTTGTGCTGTCTTGTTCAAATGTGCTCTCTTTTTTTAAAAAAATAGCTAAGCATACCTTATTTTTCTTCCCACTGTGTTCTTCTGACTCCTCTTTTTTTAAAAACCCTGCTACATAATTGCTCAGTCCTCTTTTTTTAACTGCACGACATAATTGCTCACTCCTTTTTAGAAATAAGCAGCGTCCACAACTTAAAAAAAAAAAAAAAACTCGAGTTGCCTTGTACCCCCTAGTTGACTGGCCTTTTTCTCCCTTAATGAATGCCAAACTAATCACCAAAGAATGCTTCATGAATAATGCATTGTGGCCCCAATTAAATGCGACTGCTCCTTTATTTACTGCAAGGGGTATCTGATACCAACAACTATCCGGGAATTGGTGTTATTTTCTTTGGACAGACAGGCCGACAACTTGTAAACCTTTAACATAGTTGGAATTCAAGGAATTCAAATGGCTTGCTTGAAGTTCTTCTCCTCCATGGCCATTTCAGTTTCTCCTCTTATATTAAGTCATGATTAATGAGGGGGGGGAGGAACAACATGTGATTCTATTTCTACACAAAGGAAGTGGCAAAAGGGAAGAATGGTATACTATCAAAGGCAAAGGAACAGGAAGAATAGAATAGAATAGAATAGAATAGAATAGAATAGAATAGAATAGAATAGAATAGAATAGAATAGAATAGAATAATGGAATGAAGAATAGAATAGAACAGAAAAGAACAGAACAGAACAGAACAGAATAGAATAGAATAGAACAGAATAGAATAGAATAGAATAGAAGAATAGAATAGAATAGAATAGAATAGAATAGAATAGAATAGAATAGAATAGAATAATGGAATGAAGAATAGCATAGAACAGAACAGAACAGAACAGAACAGAACAGAACAGAATAGAATAGAATAGAATAGAATAGAATAGAATAGAATAGAATAGAATAGAATAGAATAGAATAGAATAGATATAGGAATATAGAATAGAATAGAATAGAATAGAATAGAATAGAATAGAATAGAATAGAATAGGAATGGAGAAGAGAAGAGAAGAGAAGAGAAGAGAAGAGAAGAGAAGAGAAGAGAAGAGAAGAGAAGAGAAGAGAATTCTTTATTGGCCAAATGTGATTGGACACACAAGGAATTTGTCTTTGGTGCAAATGCTCTCGGTGTACATAAAAGAAAAGATACATTCGTCAAAAGTCAAGAATCATCAGGTACAACACTTAATAATAGTCATAAGGTGCAATAAGCAGGCAAATCATTCTTGGAATCAGTCCATAAAAATCATAAGGATACAAGCGACAAAGTTACAGTCATACAGTCACAAGTGGGAGGGGATGAGAAGATTAACAGTAATAGTAGTGTAGACTTTGTCAATAGTTGGACAGTGTTGAGGGAATTATTTGTTTAGCAGAGTTTAGCAGATGTGGAGCATTGCAAATGTGGAACACTGAAATTTAAGATGTGGAGCATTGCAATTCCCCTCCCCCCAAAAAATGTTGTGGTGACTTTGGCTGCATACATACAGGTAATCTTCAACTTATAACCACAATTGAGGTTGAAATTTCTGTTGCTAAGCAAGAGAGTTGTTAAACAAGCTTTAGCCCATTTTCTGAGCTTCCTTGCCACGAGGGTTAAGTGAATCCCTGCCCTTGTTAAGTTACTAACATGGTTGTTTAAGGGAACCTGGCTTCTCCGTTGACTTTGCTTGACAGGAGGTCGCAAAAGGGGATCACATGACCCCTGGGACACTGCAAACATCACCAATATGAGCCAGTTGCCACATGGTTGAATTTGATCACATGACTATAGGGTTGCTGTAACAGTCATAAGTGTGGAAAATGGTCATAAGTCACCTTTTTTCAGTGCCTTTGTACTACTGGCACTTGTAAATCGGTGACAGTAACAGCATAATTCTTAATTCTCATCCCATTCCTAAGAGGTCCTTAAAGGGGGCATGCATAAGCACACCAGCATGCCTACCGTCCCTGTCCTACTGTCCCTATTTATCTGTATCTACTCCCTTTGCTTATTTTTATATTCATATCTGTATTTGTTAACTTGTGCATCTTTGACAAATAAAATAAAATAAAAATAAATAAATAATGGACCTTGGAGTCATGGACTTTGAAAAAAATCTTAACTATTGTTGAAGTGGATGTGGATCAGGAGGAGGAGGAGGAGGAGGGGAAGGGGGAGGGGAAGAGGAAGAGGAAGAGGAAGAAGAGGAAGAAGAGGAAGAAGAGGAGGAGGAGGAGGAGGAGGAGAAGGAGAAGGAGGAGGAGAAGAAGAAGAAGAAGAAGAAGAAGAAGAAGAAGAAGAAGAAGAAGAAGAAGAAGAAGAAGAAGAAGAAGAAGAAGAAGAAGAAGAAGAAGAAGAAGAAGAAGAAGAAGAAGAAGAAGAAGAAGAAGAAGAAGAAGAAGAAGAAGAAGTTTTTTCAATAGCCTGGAAGATAGCCTTTGGAAAGCAACCTCTTAAGAAATTGACTTGCACCTTGAATTGTGTTGGAAACAAATAAACCAAGAACTGTGATTGAAAAGGCTATATCTTAGAGAGAAGGAGTCCCTAGGGCAGGGGTGGGCAAACTTTTGGCTCGGGGCCGCATTGACTTTTAAAATTTGACAGACGGGCCGGGTCAGCACAAGATTTTTGGGAATCGCCCCCTCCCCTCTTCTTCTTCCCCTCCCCTCGGAGGCCCCCTGAGTCAGGAGTTGCTACCGCCGGCGCGCTCCGTGCGGCTCCAGTCCCGCATTGCCTCGGGAAGGGAAAGGCAAAAGGAAGAGCCGCGGCGGTGCTTTGCAACGGGAGCAGCGGCACCGGAGGCTCAGGCTCAGCGGCTCCTGGTTTTGCCTTTTCCTTCCCAAGCAATGCGGGACTGGAGCCGGCGGGAGCTGCGCCAGCAGTAGCAACTCCTGACAGCCCCAGCCGGACACCTGAGCGGAGCCGGGCGGAACTGCCTGTTGCTGCTGCCGAGCACCGCTGGGTCGCCTCCTCAAGCAGCCCGCCCGCCCGCCGGCTTCCTCTGCCTGCGCGGCTCGGGGCCAGGCGCGCGCCCGCGAGTTAAAAAGAAGCCAAAAGTTGCAGGAAGTTGCTTGGGTGCTGGGAGCAGGCTTTTAAAGTGCCGCCCGAGCAAAGTTTAAGCAGCCCGCCCGCCGCTGGCAGAACCCTTCCGCTCCTCGGCGGGAAGATGCTCCAGCCTGCAAACTTTGCCTTTGCAAAGTTTAAGCCTGGAAGCCCCGGAAAAAAAGGGGATCGGCGGGGACTCACCTTCGGAGAGGTCGCACTCAAGGTGATTTCGAACTCCCAGCCGAGGCCTTTGCAAAGTTCTTTTCTTTCCTACCCCGAGAGCGTTCCGCACTGTTTTGCAGCTTTGGGGGCCACGCGGCACAGGGCAATACGCCACGCCCAGCTTTTTTTTTCAGGGTCGGGCCGGATTGGACACACCAACGGGCCGGATGTGGCCCGCGGGCCGTAGTTTGCCTACCCTGCCCTAGGGAGACCTGATAAAAGAGTGGTAGATGTGATTCCCATAGATTCTACTTCTGTATTTGGCATCTAACTATAGAAGATACCCTGGAGTTCCAGTGGTATCTTTTGGAATATAATTATTGTCACTTTTTTTTTTTTACTTTTTCCTGTGGCCATTGCCCTTTGGATTTACCATCCCTTGGGTAAAGAGGATGTCATTTGATTAGTATATTGTTGATGGCCATAGCTTTCTTGGGATACATTCAAGCAAAAGAAGAGGAGAATTTCATCTCGATTGCTTTTTCAGCCAACTGTTTCCTAAGAGTCACTTTACAAGACTGGCAACTTTTAACAATTGCAAAGAAAGATTGCCAGGACTGGATTTAATAAAAAAAAAAAAAAGCGGCAACAGTTGTATTGATTGCTAACAATGGCTCTGCTTCTTACCTTGAAGGAACCCCAAAGGATTTTTGGGAGTCTCTTATTGGCCTGCCCACTAACTTTCTCTTCTAACTGTTCCCTTCATTGTCTCAGAGTCTCAATTAAATCAGTATAAACAAAAGGTAACCGAGCAATTAAATTCTCAGCTTGAAAGCACAGGGTATGGGTTATGAAACCTCTATTTTCTTCATTTCACTTGATCTTGCAATATTTGAGGAGGAATCCAGCTTTGTTTTTAATGACACTGTAAGCCGAGACTTTCCTCCTTATTAATCTCTGTCTTGTTCAAAGCCTCTTTCGCTGTTTTCTCAACAGTTTTTCTTATTTCATTTTATGGCTGTGAAGAACCCGATATTTTTGCAGTAGTTTAAGGCTTCAACCATATCATCTCAAAGAAATTGCTGACGGAGGTCAAGTTGTCATTTGGGAACCGTAAGAGTTTCTTACCTTCGTCTTTGCTCCCTTGTTTCTTTCCCCTTATTTAGAAGATTGCTTTGGTATCTGAGCCAGAGTTTGTTCCCTCTGCTTATATAATAAAGTGGTTTTTGTTTTATAAGGCATCCTTTAAAATATATATTCTGATGCCTGCTCTTTTATTCAGTTTTATGAAGCACATCGTGACATTAAGGCATTGTAGATAATTAAAATGACAGAGTAACAGAAGGAAGGGACCTTGGAGGTCTTCTAGTCCAACCCCTTGCTCAGGCAGGAGACGCTATACCATTTCAGACAAATGGCTGTCCAATCTCTTCTTCAAAACCTCCAGTGATGGAGCACCCACTGCTTCTGAAGGCAAACCCTTCCACTGGTTAATTGTTTTAACTGCCAATAAATTTCTCCTTAGTCCTAGGTTGCTTCTCTTCTTGATTAGTTTCCATCCATTGCTTCCTGTTCTACCTTCAGGTTCTTTAGAGAATAGGTTGACCCCCCTTGTTCTCTGTGAAGGTCCCTTAGATATTGGGACATTGCTATCATGTCAGCCATGGGCCTTCTTTTCATTAAATTAGACCAGGGGTCTTCAAACTCGACAGCTTTAAGACTTGTGGACTTCAACTCCCAGAATTCCTTCTCCAGTCCATGTTAGCTTGGGAATTCTGGGAGTTGAAGTCCAAAAGTCTTAAACATGCCAAGTTTGAGCTAGACATACATCAATCTCCTGCAACCAACTCCTATGGGTGCCAAGCCATGCTCAAGGGACCATGCCACCATGATCTTGCAAGTTCCCAGGGCTGTATCATTACTTGGACCTTTTCTTAGTTATTCTATAGATGTATACTATACTGCTAGCCTTACATAAAACTACTTGCATTATTGACTGTCCCATATTCATGAAAATTTCTTAGCAAGAGTATGGGACTGTTGACACAAGGTTCTTTCCATTTTTTTTGGGGGGGGGGGTCATCTGGCCAGTCCAACCTTTTGGGGCTTCTTAGAGATCTGTCATTCAACCCTGCTTAGCTTTTTCAAGGTCAGCCAAGGTAGGCATTGTAGATAATTAAAATGACAGAGTAACAGAAGGAAGGGACCTTGGAGCAGGGTTGAATGACAGACCTCCAGACCTCAGAGCTGGGCAATCCACATTTATTGATTGATTGATTGATTGATTGATTGATTGATTGATTGATTTGTTTGTTTGTTTGTTCGTTCATTCGTTTGTTTATTTGTTTATTTATTTATTTATTTAGAAATGTATATTGCCACCTACTCATTCACGGTGATGCAAGGCAGCTTACAGGAAATAAAAACACAATGTAGAAGAAATAAAAATGATTAAAAATAAAAAGAATGAAAGAATAACCCCAGTGACAACATGCACTCATACCAGCTAATTCATGGGCTCCATCTTGCTCTGGGTTCTCCAGGCCTGCTGGCAGAACCAGGTCTTCAGTGCTTTCCAGAAGAGTGTTAGTGGGGGAGCTTTCTAATCTCTGGGGGGATGATGTCCAGAGAGAGGGGGCCATCACAGAGAAGGCCCTTCTTCTGAGTCCCATCAGGTGTATCTCCAGTGGTGGGATTCAAGTTCTATGGGTGTAGCTTGGTGGGCATGGCAAGGGAAGGATATACTGCAAAATTCCCATTCCCTCCCCACCCCCCTAACCTGCTTTCCAGCTCCATTCTCCTGTGCAGGGCAACCAAAGAAAACCCAGCCAATCAGCTGGGACTCAGGAGGCAGAGAATAGATGGGAGCGGGGCCAATCAGAGGTGGGATTTGCCGGTTCTCCGAACTACTCCAAATTTCCACTACTGGTTCTCCAGAACAGGTCAGAACATGTTGAATACCATCTCTGTTCCGGATGCTTTTCAAGGGCAACTCCATGTAGAGAAGATTGCAATAGTCAACATGATGTTTTTGGTAACAATACTCAGGGGTTTGCTATTTTCTGACTTCATGGTCTAGCCTGAACTCCTAAGATGTAGGAACGTAGGTCAAGACCAACCTTGCCCAATCTTACTTTCCTCTTTCAGCATCAGCTAAGATGAGCTCTAAGCAAAACCCATACAACATGCTATCTTTCTCTAGCAGAGGCAGTTTTGCTGGACACCCAAATTCAAAAGGTGATATTTGTATCTGTGTTCTGGAGAGATAGATCTGAGAAGGATGTAATAATAAAATAAATAAATAAATAAAATAAAATAAAAATAAAGTAATCATGCAGTTTCATCGAGTTCATAATCAAAAGTCCCTTGTAAAAAAACTCCCGGCACAATTTACACTGTATAATTTGCACATTTGTGTTTGCCTTTCGCCAAGAAAATAATATAGCCCAGTAGGGCTTGTCACTGCTTTATGATTATATAAAAACTGCAGAGATGATAAGGCTAAATCTTTGCTAATTATTAAAAAAAAAAAGGGTGTTCGGTTGTAAATATATTTTTCGCAAGCTTGGTTTTTTTTTTTTTTTTTTTTTTTACAGAAGTCTTTTATACTCTCATTTGCCATTGTCTTTTTCCACAATTATTATTTTTTTCTTTTTAGCCCTATAGACTAGCCTACAGCCTTGGGTCTCCCATCCACACAATTAACCTGGTTTAAATGGATGGAGATGTTCAGACATTCAGACAGAACTGTCTGGAGGTTGAGTCATTGCAAATGGACTTTTTTTTCTTGTGGATTTGAGATGTTTCACTGCTGCCTATCCAAGCAGCTTCTTCAGTCTGAACCAGTTGGTGAAGGGAATCTGGTTAGGCAGAGAGTCGTTGGAATATTTCACTCGTAAAATTCTTAGGGTCATTCAGTGGGGCCTCCTTGGTGAACCTGTGAAGCAGGCTTGAACTTCACAGGGATTTAAACAATACAGTTGAAAGATGAACAGAGGTAAATTCAACCATTTCATATTGAACTAATTTTTTTAAAAAAATCAATCAATATAAGTAGCTGAATTCAATATTACCAGCAACTTTAGGACATTAGTGAGTCTGTGCACATACACAGCACATACAATCTAGTCTCACCCAGACGTACAAAAGTAAGCAAAGGTATACTTGGTTCTCTGAAAGTTGAGTCATGGAAGCTGGACTTCTTTTCTTGTTGGTTGGAGACATTTTGCCAGTTATCCAAGCTGCTTCTTCAGCCAGTATAATTGTCTGGAAGTTGAGTCATGCCAACTGGGCTTGTCCTTCTCTTGTTGGTTTGAGATATTTCTCTGCCCACCCAAGCAGCTTCTTCAGTCTGAACAGGTGAATCTGAGTAATCAGAGAATTGTTGGAATGTACCAACTACTCTTAGGGGTGTTCCTGAACCAACCTCAGGGTTTCTTCCCCAAAGTATGGGCAATATGCTCATGAAGATTCTCAGTCACCCAGGTAGAACTATCCGGAAGTCGAGTCATGCCAACTAGACTTCTTTTCTGGTTGGTATGAGATGTTTCTCTGCCCATCCAAGCAGCTTCTTCAGTCTCAACCAGTTGGTTAAGGGAATCTAGGTAGGCAGAGAGTCTTTGGAATATTCCACTTGTAAAATTCTAAGGGGTCTTTAAGTGGGCCCTCCCTAATGAACCTGTGAAGTAGGCTTGAACTTCCCAGGGATTTAAACAATACAGCCAAAAAGACGAACAGAGGGAGCATTTTGTACTGACTCATCAGTATCTACATTACAACTTCAATGGCACCAAAACCCTGGCCACTATAGAAAACCCCAGCCACAGAATTATCAGAGAAGCCATAGAGATTGAAAAAAGACCTGAAAGCATGAATAGAAGAGATGACTCCACCAGACTGTCAATTATCTGGAAGCCTGCACTCACAAACAAAATGATCTCCACACCACAAGCCAGGCAAACACCTGGGCACAAACAGATCCCCCCTGATACCTCCAGCTCAAACACACCCCAACCAGGCACCCAGATGAAACCTAGCTTCCTAACAAATGATAGCCATCCATTTACTCGGAGCCAAGCTGCACTAAAGGCCTCCAATACAGGAACACAATGTTGCCAGCCAATCAAGACACAAAAAGAGCCACAAAACAGACAGAAGATGTTAGAAACACCAATCAAGCAGAACACAGCAAACTCCAAGACCAATAAATACAGACCAAGACTCCCAACCAATCAGGATGAAGAAAAAACCATTCTGGCACAGCAGTAGGCTAGCCCCAAATTTAAAACTGAAACCACTGTAAAAGTCTGACTCACAGACGAACACAATACAGAAGCCTGATGATGGCAGATGAGATTCTGCCGAAACGTTGCTACAACTTTAAAAGCACAACTATAATGATGTGGGAAAATACCCGAACAAAGCTGAATACCATACATGTAAATACCCGCGAAAACTTAAGAAAAAACACACACACACACACACACACACACACACACACACACACACACACACACATATATATATATATATATATATATATATATATATATATATATATATATATATATATATATATATTCACGCTTGTAGTTTTGTTAGCATTCGCAGAATCTCATCGCCATCATCAGGCTTCTTCATGGCAGATGAGATTCTGCATACATACAACTTTAAAAGTACAACGTGGAGAATACAACCAAGCAACACCATTGTACCCGAAACTTAAGAAAACATATATATATATATATAATATAACACACACACACACACACACACATGTACATGTTATGTATTATGTATGTGTATATAGTGTGTGTGTGTGTGTGTATACATACACACATACACATATGCACATGCACACACACACACACACACACACACACACACACACACACACAAAATAATATTTGTAGCTCACGGTAGAACTGTGGGGTGCTTGGTGCTCTCTGAGCTTGGTGCAAACATTTCATTACCCTACTAGGTAACGTCACTGGGAGTGATAATGAAACGTCTGCAAGAAAACCACCAAGCTCAGAGAGGACCAAGGACCTCATGCTCCATTTTATCCTACAGAAATGGAAGGAAATCCACCATTAGAGAGGGGGAAAAACATTCACTTAACTGAGGAATACTAATTATTGGGATACCCTCTAAAAAAAACAGAGAAGCTGTGCGTTCTCATTATACACACGAGGCTGCATGCCATACACATTAACAGGAAATATTCCTATTTGCTTTGATGTCTAGCTGTAGATTACAAGGGTCATACTAAGAGCAGAGGAATTTAGCCATCCACAATCCATGATTATTGATGTCTCACTTTGTAGTAGTAAAATGATACAGCTTTTTTTTTAAAAAAAATAATAATTAATTTAAAGAGAGTCCTGAACTTTCACACTGAGTTTTTTTAATTAACCTGTGGAAATGTAGTGTAATCACCGTCATTATTGTCTTTCAATACTGAATCTAGGTGCTTCATTGGGAAAAAACTAGGCATAGCAAAAGGCACTGCAAAATATGGCTTTCAAGGTCATTCCGTTCAACGTGCCAGTATAAGACAAAATGGGATATATTTTTGTGCTTCCATATTTTAATATTCCTATTGCAAAGATATCCTTGGAAAGAAAACAATAGGATAGACTGTGTACAGTGTTTACACTCTCATATGTTAAAGCCCACAAATGGGGCAAAAGGATTTTCATGGCCATATTTAATCTATGTATTTGTGTATTAAATATTTATAGTTAATTCATTTTTTAAGCTTCTATGCTGTCCATCTTACCGAAGCGACTCTTAATAGCTTACAGTCATTCAGTAAAGATACTATATAAATCATGAATAATTACATCTAATAAATTCACCAAAGAAAGAACTATATATTTTTTAATCTGGAGAACTAGACATAGGAGACCATTATATATAATTTGGCCAATGGATCTCAACAGAAGGTGGTACAATAAAGGAAATCTAGCAGTGTGTTAAATATGGTTGGCAGGCATTTGGCAAGCTAAGTGGGATTTTCCAGTACAACCTCCCTCTGTATCTGAAGAGAAAAGTTTTCGATCAGTGTGTCCTACCTGCTCTAACATATGCTAGTGAAACATGGACACTAACCTCACAATGGATACAAAAGCTACGAGTGGTCCATAGATTTATTTTATTTTATTTTATTGTCATTGCACCTCTTACAATGAAATTAAATACTATCTTCAGTGTACATTATGACTATGAAAATAAACACAAACACACTGTTGTGGTTAGCCGGCAGCAGGTGCGGATGGCTGAAGAGAGCAAGGACTCAGATGAGGGGCCAGGACCATTAGGGAGTGGACTGCTGCCTTCAGAGATTGTGGGGGCTGGCAGCAGCGATGAGGAGGTTTCCGAGGAGCCTATGCCAAATGTGCATCCGTGCAGGGCTGCTCGCAGGAAAGAGCAGTTACAACAGCATGGGCAACTCGGGAGCAAGGCTGCAAGGTAATGGCCCCTCCCTCAAGAAGATAAAAGCCAGCAGGAAGCAAAGACGTTTTGAAACTCAGCTTTGTGGACATTACAGTATCTTAAGTTGGTATTTGAAGACTCTTGTGTTGTGAAATATTTCTTATCTGTTATTCTTGGCAGACTAGCACAGTTTTGGCGAGGCTTGTGCTTATCAAAGTTAATTAGTTTGCAGCAGCCTTCTAACTGGGGATTCGTAAGAATTATTAAGAGGTTTCTGTTCCCTTTGGTTTGTGTTTGTTTCATTGGAAAAGGGTTTGGGTCAGGACACTAACCTCACAATGGATACAAAAGCTATGAGTGACACATAGATCTAGTTCAGCTTAGTTTACTTTATTGTCATTACACCACTTACAACAAAATTAAATACCATCTTCAGTGTACATTATGACTATGAAAATAAACACAAACACACATCCTTCACATTCTATACAATGAATTCTGCAGCCAGCCTCTGAGACTGTGGATCTGAATAAATATGAAGCTTAAGCTAGGATCAGAATAAACCCTGCCCAACTTTGAGTCCAAGGTGAGTTCCATAGTCTTCTTCCCAGTCACAATTATCTGGGGTGTCCCCATGTCAAAGATCTAATGCACTAGACATCATTATTTTTAATGCATTTGATATATTTGTGGAAAACTTCTTCTCTGAGAACCAGAACTCTGTAGTAGGGAATGGCCCAATGGTCTCCGTTGGTGTGAAATTTTGTTCCTTCTCAATCACATATCTTATCTTGAAGGAACATAGTATCTTTGTCAGGTGATGCTCCATTCCAAATTCAAGAAAGAAAACTTAGACTCTTTAGATTAGGGCAAAGATGTCTTTTACTGAAAATGAAGTGGTAACATCAGTAGAATTCTGAATCTGAGAAATTAGGCGCGCAGAACACACATACAAAGTGATGGAATTGTTCCCACCCCTCCATAGTTCAAAAGATTCTTCCAATTAAAAGTTCTGAATATGATCATGTGGACATCTTCAGGTGGTGATGAGGCCTCTGTCCGTTGACCTTGGCATATTTTGATAAAGGTTTGCAGCTGCGCAGAGAAAAGAAAGCTAAGCGAGAAATAGAAAGCTAAAAGCAGGAATTTATACTCCCCCCCCACTCCTCATTTACACAACACAAGAATGTAACACCTCCAGCTCTCTTCCCAGACATTATCCCCCCTCCTCCCCTCCTTACTTATGGCAGCCAAAAGATGCAAAGCAGTAGCAGAAGATCTTGAAGGCTGACATCTTGTTCTACACCCAAACCTTGTGGCTTATCTTACCTCCAAAGAATGCCCATCAACAGCAGGGTATGAAGTGAGCAATCCACATCTCAAAAGGAAACACAAAATTCAGTTGGTATTGGCAGACAGTGAAGAGGAATAATTCAACCTTCCCTGAATTATATCAATTTGAGACAGAAACTGAGTTCTCCCAGATCAGGATTCGGGGATACTAAATTAAGCTAAAGCTTGTTTTGTGGCAGCTCTTATTTTAAAACCTGGATGATTCAATCAAGCTGAAACTCTGGTCACATCAGATATTTCCAGAAATAATTAAACATGGTGTTAATGTTATGTTGCAAAATACTTCTGTAGATTCTACTTCTGTAGATTTTGAGACTCTAGAAAGAGTGCAGAGAAGAGCAACAAAGATGATTATGGGACTGGAGGATGAAATATATGATGAATGATTGCAGGAGTTCGGTATGGCTAGTCTAGTAAGAGAAAGACTAATGGTGACATGATAGCAGCGTTCCAATAACTAAGGGGCTGCCAGAAAGCAGAGGCGATCAACCTATTTTCCAGAGCATCTGAAGGCAGACAAGAACTAACAAATGGAAACTTATCAAGGAGAAAATCAATTTAGAACTAAGGAGAAATTTCCTGGCAGTGCGAACAATAAATCAGTAGAAAGACTTGCCTTCAGAAGTTGTGGTTGCTCCATCACTTGAAGTTTTCAAGAAGAGATTGGACAGCCATTTGTCTGGGATGGTGTAGGGTCTCCTTCTTGAGCAGGGGGTTGGACTAGAAGACCTCTAATGTGCTTTCCAAACCAATTATTCAACGTTCTGTGTTCTATTTCTGCCTAATCTCTTTTTTCTGCATGTGCCATGAGTTCATGACAATTATGTAACAAATCAAATCTTATGCTTGCCTGAAGCATATTTGTCCAGAAATTGAGTAACTCCCACCAAAAGTAACAGGACACGAGAGTTTAATTTGTTTCTGGGAAATATACTTAGTGAAATTCATACAATACTTTCTCTTCCTTCCTTGAATATGATTGCCAGCCTCACACAGCAGTTCTGAAACAATGGAGACCTCCCTTCCCATATCTTTAGAGCTACCATAGCTGGGCTGTGAAGATTCAGACAACTATCAAGTGGCAGCGAAGATGCAGAGAAAACATTATCTCTTTGCTACTTTTAACAGATTTTAACAGAGTTCAAAGGGACCTTGTAGGTTATCTACTCCAACCCCCCCCCCCCCGCCACCCTAGCAGGAGACCCTACACCATTTCTGACAGATGGCAGTCCAGTCTCTTCTTGAAAGCTTCCAGGGATGAAGCTCCCACAACTTCTGAAGGCGACTTCTGTTCCATGGGTTGATTGCTCTCACTGTCAGAAAGTTTCTCCTTATTTCCAGGTTAAATCTCTCCTTGCTCAGTTTCCATCCATTATTCCTTGTCTGGCCTACAGGTGCTTTAGAAAATAGCTTGACCCTCTCCCCCCTCTGTGGCAGCCCCTCAAATATTGGAAGATTGCTCTCCTGTCTCCCTTGGTCCTTCTCTTCCCAAGACTAGCCATTTCGTGGTGGTCCATATTTAAGCAGCCCAAATACGGTAGCCCTGTTGTAAGTCTTAGGACTGCTTGTGAGCTACATTTAGTTGTTATGTACGGTTGTTACTTGATTAGGACGATTAAACCTCAAAAAATCTAATGATGACAGCAAAGAGATATGAAAGTTCCTTGCTACCATCTATCAGGTTGCCCACAAGTTGTGCCATCCAATAACGGTAGCCCTGTGCTACTCGCCATCAGCTGCTTGCATCCGTATCGATGGGAAGCAGGATAAGTAGAACAACCTAATTTGTAAAGCCAGACAGAAAATGATGGCTTGGCTTGTTTCTATCATGGAGCCTTCTGCCAGCTTAAACAGCTGATTAGCCAGCTTTTGTGGAATCGATTTGAATCGGTTCCACCTGCCCAATCCCACCAGGAGCCATTTTATTGTAAATCAATCATTCCAAGAACGAGCCTCAAAGGGGCCAGGCCACACTAACAAGCCATCAATTTAACCTGTCTTATCTGGGGCATCTGGCAATTAGGGGTGCAACAAACATTTCTTCTAGGAATTATGGGCGTTGTTTACGCCATGTATTTTCCACTTCTTCTTAAAATAACTTATTCCTTTGGCCATGTAACTTGTTCTATTCGGCTGGAGAGGGGAACAATTCCTAGATGTTGCAATAGAAACATGACTTTGGTGTGTTATGTGCCAGGAAGGAAACATGCTCAGCATTTCAACCATGAGATCAGGGAGAACAGCCTTTATTACAGAAAAAACAAGATTAACAGGAACTCTGAAGTTTTATGACCTGCCCTTGTGCCCTCTGGGTTTTCAGATCAATCCTGGAAGTCAGAATGGTTCTGCTCATTCCCTGACATGATGAATTGCTAAATTTTGATCTCACCGGATCGTGACTCTTCCAACTGTCAATAGTTGGTGAGACTGCCCCAGGAGAGACATACAAATATACCATTTGTTGTTTCAACTCTCTAAGATATCACAAACCATCCTGAATAAAAGAGGATTAAAAATATTCTTTTCTTTCTTTTTCTTTCTTTCTTTCTTTCTTTCTTTCTTTCTTTCTTTCTTTCTTTCTTTCTTTCTTTCTTTCTTTCTTTCTTTCTTTCTTTCTTTCTTTCTCTCTCTTTCTCTCTCTCTCTCTCTCTCTTCCTTTCTCTTTCTTTCTTCCTTTCTCCGTTTCCTTCTTTCCCTGAGTATTTGATTTATTCTCAGGATAAGAAATAAAAGAATGGTTTGGGGAGGTTATTCCTTGCATTTTCATTTTTTCAAGGATGTCCATCCCTTCCAGCGAGATGAAAAAGCATCATGTGGAATTTAATTGTCCCACTGATAAAAAATAATAGCATGAAGATGTTCTTCCTTCACAAAAAAGTTTCACTCTGGAACGAAACCCCATGCACAAAAAATATTGTGTGGTGACCTTAACCTTTCTTTTCTTTTCTTTTCTTTCTTTCTTTTTTCTTTTTAATATTTCAAGGAATAGTTTATTAATGTTTAGTTTTACTGGTTTAACATTTTTATTGGGTTATAAGGTAAAATAAGATACAAAATACAAAAGTAAATAGGAAAATAGTGGGGAGGAAGAGGGGGAAGAGAAGTGAGGAAGAATAAGAGAAAAAGAAAAAGAAACATTGACTTCTGACTCTCTCTGTTGCAATAAAATAAGGCATTAACATCAAATCACAACTTTTTTTGTTTTTTCATAATAATGTAAATGAGCCATTTCTATAAAGATATGCGTCAGGACTCCAACAAATCCACCCCTTTGGTCTTTTTAGCTGCCAATATGTCAATCTAATTGGTTAAAACCCCAAATCAAAGTTTCATTATTTTCATTCTTCATTCATTTTCATTTTCATTCTTTTCTACATCAAGTGCAGAAGCGGACTCCATGTGGAAACAAAAGCACTTATATTCTTTTCTTGACTCAAAATAGTCCATTTTGCCATTTCAGCCAACTCCCATCAACTTTTGCAACCATTCGTCCATGGTGGGAATCAAAGTGTCCTTCCAATTTTTGTGCATGCAAATAAACTTGCTGCTGTCAACCTTTATGGTAACAAAGCTGCAATTTTTTTTCTCCAGGTCTTTTTTCCATTAAACCCAGCCTTAACCTTATTTCTATAAATGCTACTAATCTTTGCATCTGCAAGGGGGAAAGACTGCTATAAGTCTCATGCAAAACCTATCTCAGCCTTCATTAGTAGAATTCTCAACCACTGTCTCACGCTTTCTCAATGTAGAAGAAGACTGCCTGTTTTGCAAAGATGGATAATAAAGATGCATATTCCTAGTGCCTACTTTATATGCTGTTGTAGATAATGCTAAATGTATAAAATGTGAGGTATCTTGGATTACCCATAACAATAAGGAAGCTTCAATCCAAAAGGAGATCACTTTGGCAGAAAAACAAATCTGGTCATGTTGCCAACTTCAAAAGCTGATACAAAAATGTATGCCACCAGATAAAGACTGAATGCACCAATTATCACATTAACAAGAGGAAAACCTTCTATGCACCAATTCCACCTGCGCTTTCTACAACTTTGTAAACAACAAACTAATGGCTCAAGGTCCATCCCACCCCTGAAAGGACTTAATAGTAAAGACTGCAACGATGACACTATTAAAGCCAACCTCTTTAACACATTCTTTGGCTCAGTATTTATAAACAGCAATGGATCATGCCCAGTATTTCCTAGTCGAACCACAGACAACTACAATGATCTAATACATATTGATTTTACAGTAGACAATGTTGAAAAAGCACTACGCAATCTAAAACCATCTCTATCTATTGGACCAGATGGAATATGTGCCTTCTTCTTAAAAAAGCTATCCACTGCCATAGCCGAACCTCTAAGCATAATCTTTGAAAAATCTTTCAGGACCAGCTCCTTGCCAAAACTATGGTCACAAGCCACAGTCATCCCCATCTTCAAAAAGGGAGACCCAAGCCTAGTAGAAAATTACAGACCAATCTCTTTATGCTGCATCACCTGTAAAGTCATGGAATCAATTATTAACCAATCCATTATCCTCCACTTAGAAATAAACAACCTACTCTCTAATAAACAATTTGGTTTCAGAAAAAAACTACCCTGCAATCTGCAACTCTTACACTGCAAAAACATATGGACTACACAACTTGATCAGGGCAAAGCAATAGACGCAATCTACATAGACTTCTGTAAAGTCTTTGATTCAGTGGTACATGACAAACTACTCCTAAAACTAAAATCTTATGGTATATCTGGACACCTGCATAACTAGATAGAAGCATTCCTCTCAGACAACAAATGGTCAAAATTGGGAGCGTCCTATCAAATTCTGTACCTGTCACCAGTGATGTCCCCCAAGGCAGTGCTCTAGGACCAACTCTCTTCATACTCTACATAAATGACCTCTGTGATCATATTAAGAGCAACTGTGTTCTCTTCACTGATGATGTAAAGCTATTCAACACCACAGACAATACTGCTACCCTGCAAAAAGACCTTGACTATGTATCAGAATGGTCAAACAAATGGCAGCTTCAAATCTCAACAAATAAATGCTCTGTCTTACATATTGGCAAAAAAAATCAGAAAATAAAATACAGGCTGAATAGTCAAGACCTTGCTGACGATCCAAACTCTGTCAAGGACCTTGGAGTACTCATCTCTAATGATCTAAGTGCTAGAGCCCACTGAAACTACATAGCCAGAAAGGCATTAAGAGTTGTTAATCTAATCTTACATAGCTTTTTCTCTGGTAATATTACACTACTAACTAGAGCATACAAAACATTTGCTAGACCAATACTCGAATACAGTTCATCAGTCTGGAACCCTCATTACATATCTGATACTAACACAATTGAGAAAGTCCAGAAATATTTCACAAGAAGAGTTCTCCACTCCTCTACTCGTTGCAGAAAACCTTATGGCACCAGTCTTGAAATTCTAGACCTAGAAAACCTAGAACTACGCTGCCTTTGGTCCGATCTAAGTATAGTATATAAAATCATACATTGCAATGTCCAACCAGTCAATGAATACTTCAGCTTCAACCATAACAACACAAGAGCAAACAATAGATACAAACTCAAGGTTAATCGCACCAAACTTGATTGCAGGAAATACGACTTCAGCAACAGAGTGGTCAATGTCTGGAATACTCTACCTGACTCTGTGGTTTCTTCCCCAAACCCCAAAAACTTTAACCTTAGATTTTCTACTATTGACCTCACCCCTTTCCTAAGAGGTCTGTAGGGGGTGTACGTAAGTGCACCAACGTGCCTACCATCCCTGTCCTATTGTTTCTTTTATTTTTCTTATATGTATCCATGTATTCATAGCTATGTTTTTACTTATACCTATTATCTTGTAAGCAATTGACAAACCAAATAAAATGAAATAAATAAATAAAATATCAAACAGCACACCTCTAAAAAATGTAGGAATGGAAAAAGTCCCACTTTCAGTTTCTATCTCAATGGTCTTCAAAGGTTTTTTTTTCCTTTTTCTTAGAACAATCTTCACATTAATGCATCTGCTAATTGGTCCTTCCTTACCTATCATTCTGCCAACCTAGCAGTTCAAAAGCACGTAAAAAAAATGCAAGTAGGAAAATAGGGACCCCTTTGGTGGGAAGAGAACAGCATTCCGTGCGTCTTCGGCTTTTAGTCATGCCAGCCACATGACCATGGAGACGTCTTCGGACAGTGCTGGCTCTTCTTCAGCTTTATAACGGAGATGAGCACTGCCCCCAGAGCCAGAAACGACTAGCACGTATGTGCAAGGGGAACCTTTACCTTTACCCATCATAGGAGCTTACACTCCTTATTGCTGCTGCCTTTTCAAATGTTTTAGAATACAATAGACAGCTACCTGTTAATTATTGCCTGTTGAGGTCCAGGAATGTGTCTAGCACTACGTTATAGCAGCTGGAAAAGACTGGAAGAAGTGAAAAAAAGTTATTTTACAAAGATAGGCCGGGCAGAGCAACCACATGGCAAATCCTGCCATACATCAAAAACATTTCAGAAGCCGTAGAACGCAACTTCTGAGATCTGCAAGTGGACATCCCACACTGCCCAAAGACTACCTTGCGAGGACAAATTATCCATTGTAAAGATCACTTGGAGGCGGGAGATACTTGCAATGCAATTTAATGAATCCCCAGCATGGATTGCCCCTGTGACTATGTAGGACAGATGAGGAAGGAAGCTAACCACCAGATTGCAAGAACACAAGCAAAGTGGTCAGTTGAGGAGATCCAAACTCATTGGTAGCCTCCAACTGCAGTGGACAAGGACATACATTCATACATTGTAAGGAGTATAAATCCTTCCATTCCCTACCATCCAGTCAGAGCTGAAGAAGCTCCTGGGATGAGAAGCAAAACATCTTCAAAGAAAAACCAGAAAGTCCAGTTGCCTCTGTAAAAAAAGCACTTTTGGGACAATGATGACAACGATGACTGAGAATCTCCATAGTTACTCTCTACTAGTAACCACTTCCTGCAATTAGGAGGTTGCATGTTTGCATTCTCCTTGAGGAGATCCTGATAGTGGATAGTGTTGAGGGAATTATTTGTTTACCAGAGTGATGGCGTTCGGGAAAAAACTGTCCTTTTGTCTAGTGTGCAATGCTCTATAGCGTCGTTTTGAGGGAAAGAGTCGAAACAGTTTATGTCCGGGATGTGAGGGGTCTGTAAATATTTTCACAGCCTTCTTTTTGACTCATGCAGTATACTATATATATTATGGTCTTTTAGCCTATTATAATCAGGGACGTGAGCCATTTGGGCTTCAGTTCCAGTTTTAGCTTAAGCAGAACATCGTCTTTCTCTGGTCCAAGGAAAGGATAATGGAATCAGTCACTTTTATAAAGAATTTCAGGTCCAGTTCATGCATATGAACGCAGCCAACAATTAATCTCCACAATGAACACCCAAAGGATGCCTTTGATGATGAACATTAACCTGAGAAAATGTGTAAGCTTATAGAACTTGTTTATGCTTCCGTGGAACAGAAGTTGAGTCTGTTGTGCCTTACGCTGTGGTGCCTTACAGTGCGTGAGTAAATTTGTAAGCAGTGTAATTAAAGGTAGAATATTGTTATGCAATAAAAAGATAAACCGCTGCATCATTGAACAGAAGGAATTAATTTCCAACCGCTTCTTCTCAGAGGCAGAGAAAGGAATGCTCTTCAGCACTCAAAAGCTGGAAATTGGCCAATGTTGATGTCTCCTGGTTGGGTGCTGTTCAATCGTTGCTGCTTTCAGTGGTTCCCCTGAAATTTCTGTGGAAAAAGTATCCTTGAGGAAAAGGATTTGTTAACCTTCAATTCAGGGGTGGGATCCTACCAGTTCGCACCTATTCGCTAGAACCGGTTGTTAACATTCTAAGCAGTTCGGAGAACCGGTTGTTAGAAGAAATTTCTGGCCTAATCCTATAAGGAAGGCAGGAAGGAAACATTCTGGTGTTGCTTACAGAAACTGCCTCTCCATTAACCCTTATTACATTCTTGGCAGGACTAGACTTCCTGTCTCAGGAATGTCTCTGGAGTTTTTTTCCCTTCCTTTGCTGGTACTTTGCTTGTGTGGAGTTACAAAGTTACAATGGCACTGAAAAAAGTGACTTATGACCATTTTTCACACTTACGACTGTTGCAGCATCCCCACAGTCATGAGAGGGCAGGCGAGGAGATGCATACCTCAATGTGAGTGATGTTAAGTTGGCCACACCCAGCCAATAACATGACCACCAAGCTACGTCTACCAGTCACATGACCACCAAGCCATGCCACCACCTAAGCCACGCCCACAGAACTGGTTGTGAAAAAATTTGAATCCCACCCCTGGCCTTAAGTAAGTGTCTTGTCAAGTCATGTTTTAGAGTGACTTTTCCTGCATCTCACCTTGGTTCTAGGTGAGAATTGCGGAGGTTCAGTGCTGAAAAGGTGCACCACCAGCTGCCATTTTGTTTTTTGTTTTTGTCTTGATAGTTTTCAATGCCACACTCCATTTACAGCGAATGAAGAGAATTGGCAACAGCAAGAAAAGATTCAGAAGCTTGAACTTCCTAAAGATGTTGTCAGGGGTGGGCTTCAAAATTTTTAGCAATGGGTTCTCTGCCCGGTTTCTGGGTGTGTGTGGCCTTGGTGGGTGTGGCCTAGCTGGCCTCCTGCAACATGGTGGGGGGAGTTTTTGCCCTCCCTGGGCTCCGGAGGCTTTCCTCGAGCCTCCAGGAGGGCGAAAACGGCCTCCCCAGACTCCGGAGGCTCTCTGGAAGCCATAAACAGGCCCATTTATGGTCTTCCCGAGCTTCCAGGAGGCCCATTTTTCACCCTCCCTGAGCCTCACCGTGCACCCTGCATCCAAAACGGGCCACATGGGGACTCCTAGGAGGAGAGGGGAGGGATGGGATGGGCGAGGCCAGCCAGGATGGCGAGACCAGCCAGGAGTGGGATCTGAACTGCACAGAATCTTAGCTAGGGACTCTACCAAACCCGTGCGAACCCCCAGCAGCCTACCCCTGGACGTTGCAAGGAGGCTAAGATCCTTGAGAGACAGGAGGGAGGCCCCCAGACCAGTCAATGGTCAGATAAGAGGTAACTGACATGCAGAAGGAAAAGGGAGAATTGCCAACATTTCAGAAAAGACCCTCCTTAGGTTTTTTTGGACCATAAAGGTGAGGAGAAAGAGATGTACTTTCGGACATAGAAAACACTACTAATGTAACTTTACAATAAAATTAGAATTAGTACTTCTGGGTGTGCTTGTTGATCTGGACTACCTTGCAAAGCTGAGAAATCTAAAAAAGGCAATGACAAAAGCAGTAACAGAGTTTTGCCAAGAAAATAGCACGGATGCATCCATGTAGCCACCAACCGTGACATCAGGATATGTTTACTTTTAAAATGACTGGAATGGCAAGATATAAGGAGTTTGCAGGCTGGAATTTTTAGAATAGAATAGAGCTGGAAGGGACCTTGGAGATCTTCTAGTCCAGCCCCCTGCTCAACCTATACCATCCCAGACAAGTGACTATCCAATCTCTTCTTAACAACCATCAGTGATGGAAGCACCTACAACTTCTGAAGGCAAGTCCTTTCTACTGATTTATTGTCCTCACTGTTAGGAAGTCTTTCCTTCATTCCATGTTGCTTCTCTCCTTGATCAGTTTCCAACCATTGTTTCTTGTCCTGCTCTCGGGTGCTTTGTAGAATAATTCTTCTTTGCGGCAGGCCCTCAAATACCGGAATACTGCTATCATGTCACCCCCTAATTCTTCTTTTCTTTAGACTAGCCCAGGGATGATTCAACCATGTTACTACTGGTTCGGTGACTACGTTTTGCTGTGCGCATGTGTAAAAAAGCCTTAAGCTATGCTACCCGGACAGCTGACAAGCGCTGCTCGTGGGTGCACAGCATTTGAAAAGCCCCTTTTTTCCTGCTTTTTCAACCTCAGCTGTGCCGCGCAAAACAGCTGAGGTTGAAAAAGCAGGAAATAAAGGACAGGTAAGAGCCCGGGTGGGCAGGTGGGCCAAATAGCAGCAAACACAGAACCGGTTCGGTGTCTGCTGCTCTTCAGAGCTACTGGCTCTATAGAACCGGGCAGAACTGGTAGCATCCCACCCCTGCTCTGAACTACTCAAAATTTCTGCTACTGGTTCTCCAAAACTGGCCAGAACCTGTTGAATACCACCTCTGAATGTGCCAGATTTCCTCAAATTCAACAACTGTCCTCAACGACAAGTTATATGACAGATATATAATAAACACAATGGATTGGGCTGTGTGGATTACCATTCATTCCACCACTTCGATCTAAAGGGACAGCACAACAAAATCCAGGACTAAGGTTAAATTACAATTCATGTTCATCCCCCAGGCCCTCAAAAACTCTTCTTCCTTTCCTTTCAACATCTCACTCAAGAGAGAATTGTGGGAAATTTAAACATTCTGGTTGGCAGGTCCTATCAAACACAGAGTGTTTTTAAAGCAGAAGTCTATTTCTGTTTATTTCTGTCCAGAAGCAAAGAGGTATCTGTTGCTATTAGGGGTAAAGGTATTGAACAACTATTTTCTGCATTAAAACAAAACAAAACAAAATGAATGGTTGGAAACATTTAAAATAATAAGGATCAGGTTCCAAAGTTTACACATACCGGCTCTATAGAACCGGGCAGAACTAGTAGCATCCCTCCCCTGGACTAGCCAAACCCAAAAACTGCAGCTGTTTTTCATATGGTTTAGTCCCCAGACCAGTGATAGGATTCAATTTTTTGTTAACTACTGGCCTTTGATCACCTTAGTTACTCTTCTTGGAACTTTTTCCAAAGTCTCAACATCTTTTTTGTAGTATGGTGAGCCAACTTGGTTGCAGTATTCCAGGTCTGGCCTTACTAGGGCTTTGTAAAGCCGCACTAATTCTTCACGTGATCTTGATTCTATGCCTCTGTTTATACAAGCCAGGATTGCATTAGCTTTTCATTCATTCAATTCATTCTGCCTTCCAGAAGGTAGCTTTACAGGTAGCCTCAGGAGCCTTACATCATTGCAATTGTTTACATGCGGAGTCTGTTCCTGGATATAGCTTTGAAGAACTTCACCCAGGTCCCTCTTTCCTACTTCAAGCTGCTATGTTCCCAGCCAAGAAGTATTACTAGGTCCCTGAGCAGCTGCTAAAGGTGTGAATGGATACTCTTGGGCTACCTAAGCAACCAGATGGCCCTTGACAAAAATTTTGGATGTCAACTTTCATTGTGATATCAGAACATTTTCTCATCCCGCCGTTCTATGCCAAAGTGCATACACTTTTTAGCAGCCTCCATTGAAATGTATTAAGGGAGGCACTGTTCTGACCCAAACCTGGTTCCAAGAGAGCAAACACAAGACAAAGGTAGCAGCACAACCTTTTACTGTTTCATTTACGAATCCTGTTTCTTCACAGACAAAAGGCTGCTTCCAACTAATTAGCTCCGACAAGAAAGAACCTTGCCAAGTTTTGCACGGCTGCCAAGAACAACAGAAAAAGTTCCTAAACAATAAATCGAAGAGTCTCCAAACACCGACTCAGATATTCTAACGTCCACCAGGCTCGAGTATCAAACTTTTTTGCCTTCTGCAAAGAACTGCAGTTTCTCAGCTGGCTTTTTTATCTCCTTAGGGAGGGGCCATTACTTTGCAGCCTTACTCCCGAGTTGCCAGTGCTCCTGCAGCTGCTCTTTCCTTTGAGCAGCCTGCGCGCATACACGCTGGGCACAGGCTCCTCGGGAACCTCCTCATTGCTGCTGCCAGCCCCCACAATCTCCGAAGGCAACTCTCCACTCCCCGATGGTCCTGGCCCCATCCCTGCATCTCACATAGGCCCCTCATCGGAGTCCTCGCTCTCCAAGACCTCAGCCATCCACACCTGCTGCCAGCGAACCACAATAGGCACCTATGAGAACTTGGTAAGAACTTGAGTACGCTAGTATACTCAATGAAATAATCTTTCAATGGTATCTGCAGTTATACACTCCCATGCTGAAATTAATATTTTTACCAAAGGATTTTTTCTTTAGGATGCAATTTGCATGCCTGGTCATCTTTTCTAAATATTTGCCACAAAGATTTGATTAAAAATGGTGATAAAAATGTACAGTATTTCTAAGGTTGGTTGTTTTGTGAGATAGCAAGGGTTGTTCTATGTCTTGTAGGAAGTACTTGTGGGCTTGAGAAAACACTTCAAAATCTGACCAGCATCTTCTTGCCAACATAAAACGCTTGTGAAGATCTCCTTTAAGGATTACATGCCTCTAGAAAACCCATTAGGCATTGGCAACATAGCATGTTCACTTCAACCTTGGGGAGATTTAAGCCAATTCCTCAGCATGGTTTTGAAACTATTATTCTCACACCTGTGCCATTGGCAACAGCTTGTTGAATATGGATATAGATAATCGTAGGGCTGGAAGGGACCTGGGAGGTCTTCTAGTTCAACCCCCAGCATTAGTCCTTATTGCATCTGGACTAATGGCTGCCCAAACCTCTCCAGAACTGTTCCTGGAGCTGTTGAGTCCCACCATCCTTGTCTTTTCTGAGACTGTCATAACATGCGTTTTATCCATCCAAAATACACCTTGTGTGATCGATATTTGTCATGGCTGCATCCAGGGGTAGGCTTCAAAAATTTTAGCAAAGGGTTCTCCGCTGGTTTGCTGGGTGGGCGTGGCCATGATGGGCATGGCCTAGTTGGCCTCCTGCACCATGGTGGAGCAGGGCTTTTTGTCCTCCCCGGGCTCCGGAGGCTTTCCTTGAGCCTCTGGGAGGGTGAAAATGGCTTCCCAGGGCTCCGGAGGCTCTATGGAAGCTGGAAACAGGGCCATTTCTGCCCTTCCTGAACTTCCAGGAGACCCATTTTATGCCCTCCCCGAGCCTCCGCACACACCTTGCACTTACCTGCATCCAAAATGGGCCGTGTGGGGACTCCTAGGAGGCCATGGACAGGGTGGGTGGGGCCAGCCAGGAGTAGGAGTTGGGTTTTCTTTTTTTTGTGAACTGCACAGAATCTTAGCTAGGGGCTCTCCTGAACCCCCGCGAGCCCCCCAGCAGCCCACCCCTGGCTGCATCCCTCCTGTCCAAGGTTCATGAGCTGATATCCTGACCTTAGCAATGAGGAGGGGGAAAGATTGGACTATAAGAAAGAAGAGGGGTGGATGGAAGTCCAGCTGAACCTTGTGAGAAGTTTCAGCCAGCCAAGGTCAACTACCAGCATGCAGAGCTGAGAACCAAGAACATGTTCCCTAAACAATATACAAGTACCTAACTGGACATTTACAGACAACTGAGGGATGCCCCCAGGGTGGGGTGAGGGAGGAGAGAGGAAAATTTACTTTGCATTGTTTGCATAGACAAACTTCAGATTCAGCTTACACTACCTCTATAACCCCCCCTAAACTTCAGTAAAGCATACTCTTGGCAAAAACAGTGGGCCTAGGAGTCTTTCTTTGCTAGATGACTGAGTGGGACGGTTGACTTTATCTCTTTATCTTCTTGCAAGCTGAGATAAAGCCAATAGCAAAAAAAAGACGAACCAGTAATAATCTGATCTTCTTGTCAGCTGCCTCCTTATGCTTACTTATGCTTCGCTGCTATGCGGTGGCAGACTTCCAGGAGCCATGGGGAGAGAGAATGAAGGAGGGAACGCTTCAGAAAGTGTAAGTAAGTGCTGTGCCCCCTGAATATGTTGCCTCCAGATCACCCAGCTAGGGGAAGGAGGGACCTGCATACGAAACTTCACTTGGACTGACCGTTAGGAAAACATCTTGCCTGAACCAGATTGGGGAGCTCAGTGAGTGACAGTTAAGGGAAGCAAAAGTAGAATTTATTTATTTGTTTGTTTGTTTGTCAAAAATGTACAAGATAACAAGTATAAGTATGAACATAAACAAGAACAAAAGGGAGTAAATACAGATTAACGGGGACAGTAAGGCAGGGAGGGTGGGCACTCTGGTGCACTTATGCACACCCCCTTTAAGGACCTCTTAGGAATCGGGTGAGGTCCACGGTAGACAGTTTGAGGTTGAAGCTGTGAGGGGTCGAGGCTGTAACAATGGAGTTGGGTACAGCATTCCAGGCGTTGACCACTGAAGTCGTATTTTCTGCAATCGAGTTTGGAGCGGTTCAACTTCAGTTTGTATCGGTTGTTTGCCCGTGTATTATTGTGGTGGAAGCTGAAAAAGTCATTGACATGTAAGACATTGTAGCAGACAATTTTGTGAACTATGCTTAGATCGGACCGCAGGCGGCGCAGTTCCAGATTGTCCAGGCCCAAAATTTTGAGCCTGGAGGCGTAGGGAATACTATTGTGAGTGGAGGAGTAGAGTTTTCTTCTCGAGAAATACCGCTGAACCCGCTCAATCATGTTAATATCCGATATATATAGTGCGGGTTCCAGGCGGACGAGCTGTATTCGAGAATTGGTCTGGCAAAGGTTTTGTATGCCCTAGTTAACAGTTCAGTGCTACCAGAGAAGAAGCTTTGCAAAATAAGAATTTAAGAATTCTTAAAGCCTTTTTTGGCAATGCTGCTTCAGTGAGCTTTGGGGCTTAGATCGTTTGAGATAAATACTCCTAGGTCCTTGACAGAGTGAGGGTCTTCTACGAGGTCATTTCCTCCTAACTTACATTTGTTGTTCTGATTTTGTGTGTGTGTGTAGGACAGAACATTTGTTAGTTAAAATTTAGGGGTTTGGGGCACATGATTTTCACTTCTGGCCTTGTACTACTTGATCTCTAATGCCTTTCTCAACAAATGGAGCCAACCAAGGATGGTTTCTATTGAGAGGTTTGAGTTGTGGCAAGTCTGACACTTCTAATTATTCTTTTGCATATGGGTGTCAAATTGTGTTTGACTTGTTGAGGCTCAAGCTGGCTAGAGTTGCTTTAGGTAACCAGACCAGGATGAAATTAGTGAAAGGATGGTTGGCTTCTCAGTCACTTTACCGCCTGGGGCTCCATAAATCGGGCAATTGGACCTGATCACCAGTCCTTTGTCACCATTATTTTTGCAGCCTTCAAGGGCCATTATAATCCCAATTTTAAAAAAACGAACCAGGAAGTATACGAAGGAGAATTTAGCAAGATGGGTGAAAATTGTTCCCCGCCCCCCCTTGCAAAAACTCGATCAAATCCAGTAGCCTGCAGGGATGGAAAAGCTACATGATAGGCTAAAAAACTTGGTAGCGACGGGCCTGTGTGCTTGAGCAAACCAATGAAGAGATAAAACTGGAAAAGCTTTACAGCTTGGAAAGCTGTTAGCAAGCTGGGATCCCTTTCATCATTTTTAATTTTAGTTTTACAACCCTTCATTTGCTTTGACGGGTTGATGTTGCCATGGTGCAGTTGAGAAACTCATAAAAATGCTGTTACCCTTTCCAGGATGGCTATTTCTTCCTAGGGTTTATGCCACATTTTATAGTTATGTCAGAAGGTTTACATGGTTTATGAATTCTGCAAGAGATCGGGTTGCTTGACAAAATCTGGGCGGCTTTGAAACAATTGCCATTGAACGGCTCTGAGCTTCCTTTTTTAAAAAAAAGAAAAGAAAGATCATCCTTTCAGTTTGTTACATCCTTAAATAATTAAACTCATTACACATTTATACCTTTGTTAATAAGGGCACATAAAGATAGTTTATGCTTCTCCTTTCTATTTAATACAAAAAATATTTCCTGCAGGGGAATTTCTTCTCTCTCTCTCTCTCTCTCTCTCTCTCTCTCTGTCTCTGTCTCTGTCTCTGTCTCTCTGTCTCTGAAAGAGGAACTGTCACATATTTTTAAAGGCCTTTAAGTGATGTTTTGGAATTGGAAATAGTAATATTGCTAGTAATTTCTAAATTTCCAAGGCACTCTGATCATTTTCATTTTCATTATTTGTCAGATAGCCAGAATTTCTCTCTCTCTCTCTCTCTCTCTCTCTCTCTCTCTCTCTCTCTCAGCAGCATTTTTCTACTTGTGAATAAGCATCATCCACAAATGGTTACAAGTAAGTCATTGATGTTAGGAGTTAACTCTGCTTTGTTTTGTTTTCCTGAATGTATTTTTATCGGTTGAAGATCAAAATAAGGTTTTTGTCTGTTTGTCTGTCTATTTTCCCCAAAACAACAACTCTCTGAGATGGGTTGGGCTGAGAAAGAATGACCGGCCCAAATCCATCATGTCTGCTTTCATGCCTAAGATGGAACTAGAACTCGGGGCCTCCTGGTGATTGGCCAAAGTCACCCAGCTGATTTTCATCTTTAAGGTGGGACTAGAACTCACTGTCTCCTGGTGATTGGCCAACGTCAGCCAGCTGGCTTTAATATTTAAGGTGGGACTAGAACTCCCTACCTCCTGGTTTCTAACCTGATACCTAAACCTTTTGACAAAAGTTGCCTTTTCATTTTAAACATGCTACAAAATACGTTCCCCCATTGATATTTTTATGCCTGTTAGAAAATAAGATTGATAGAAGATGTGACCGACTCAGATTAAAGATTTCCTCCACTAATGGCAACATTTCTTATTCTCATCATTGTACCATTATAGGTATATTAACAATTCTGAAAAAAAAAACAACTGCAAATAGCAATAGCACTTAGACATATATACTGCTTTACAATGCTTTACAGCCCCCTCTAAGTGGTTTACAGAGTCATCCTGTTGCCCCAAACTATCTGGGTCCTCATTTTACCCACCTCGGAAGGATGGAAGGCTGAGTCAACCTTGAGCCTGTTGAGATTCAAACTGCCAAATGGCAGTCAGCAGGAAGTAGCCTGCAGTACTGCACTCTAACCACTGCACCACTGTGGCTCATATGCTATCCTTAATTGCTTTTTGGGTGAGGTATTGCCTCTTCTTTGATTGCTTTTCGTTATCCAGGACTGATTTTAACTTGATGTGGGTGTTGGTTAATAGACATTTAAGGAGGAAGACTGTTTAGGTCGGTTGGCTTCTTTCCTTGACCTTTGATTGCTTCCTTTCTTGAATGGTTTAGAGCAGCGGTCCCCAGCCCATTGGACCCTGGACCACTACAAGGCTCAACCCATTCAGAACCGGGCTGTGGAAGTGACGGGCAACGGCGAACATGCACATAGCTCCACTTGCACGTACAGCTCCATTTTTGCAAACAGTGTGTGTGTGTGTGTGTGCGCGCGCGTGCGCGCATGCGCAAATGGTGCTGCACATGTGCACCCTCATCTGACCTTTGCACAGAACCATCTCCTCTCCCCCCTCTCACCAGTCCACAAAGCCAAAAAGGTTAGAGACCACTGCTTTATAGATTAACAGATTAACAGAGTTGGAAGGGACCTTGTAGGCCAGGTAGTCCAACCCCCTGCCCAAGCAGGAGACCCTACACCATTTCTGACCAATGGCGGTCCAGTCTCTTCTTGAAAGCCTCCAATGATGAAGCTCCCACAACTTCTGAAGGCAACTTCTGTTCCACGGGTGGATTGTTCTCACTGTCAGAAAATTTCTCATTCCCAGGTTGAATCTCTCCTTGATCAGTTTCCATCCATTGTTCCTTGTCTGGCCTTCAGGTGTCTCGGAAAATAGCTTGACCCTCTCCTCCTCTCTGTGGCAGCCCCTCAAATATTGGAAGACTGCTCTCCTGTCTCCCCTGGTCCTTCTCTTCCCTAGACTAGCCAGGCCCAGTTTCTTCAACCATTCATTGTATGTTTCAGCCTCTGGTCCCCTAATCCTCTTGGTTGCTCTTCTCTGCACTCTTTCTAGAGTCTCAACTTTTTTTTTTATAGTGATGACCAAAACTGGATGCAGTACTGTAGGTGAGGTCTTACTAAGGCTTCATAGAGTGGGATTAGTACCTCACTTGATTTTGATTGTATCGCTCTGTTACTATAATCTACAATTGCGCTGGCTTTTTTTGACTGCTGCCACACACTGTTGACTCATATTTAGCTGGTTGTCCACTAAGGCTCCAAGATCCCTCTCACAGTTACTGCTATTAAGCCTGGTTTCACCCAGTTTATATGTCTGCTTTTGGTTTTTCTCGCCTAAGTGTAGGACTTCACTTTTTTCTACATTGAATAGCAATAGCACTTAGACTTATATACCACTTCACTATCCTTTACAGCCCTCTCTACGCAGTTTTACATAGTCAGTCTATGGCCCCCAACAATCTGGGTCCTCATTTTATTGACCTCAGAAGGATGGAAAGCTGAGTCAATCTTGAGCCTGGTGAGATTTGAACCGCCAAACAGCTGGGAATTGGCAGTCAGCAGAATTAGCCTGCAATGCTGCATTCTAACCACTGTGTCACCACGGCTCTCAATGATTGATTCATCAGGGTGATATGCCTCTGGACATTTTTGGATCTGGTCTAAGATGTCCATAAGAATTGTAAATAAATACGGAAAGGATGCAACTATGCAATGATACTAATATCCACCCTTGCTCAAAAATGAGACTTTTTGTCTGTACAGTTGCGCAGAGGAGTTGTGCAAAAAACTGGTCTTCGAGCAACTTTCCTAAAATATCCAAGCTAACCTGTAAGCAGTGGAAGGAAATGACTTTGGAGGTTTCTAAGCACCAGGTGAAATAGACCTATTTGGTCAGCGAACAAAGAACATTATTTTTTAAAGACTAGATGCTTTATATGCATTTTTAGCGGAAAGAAGAAAAAAAATATGAATTGATGTTTTATGGATCTGAAGATTAAGAATGATGCAAATTAAAGGAGGGGATAAAGAGATCTGAAAAATATTTAAGAGTGAGGAAGGGAAAATGCAATTGTAATGAACTGTTAAAAAGGAGGTCAGAAGTCATTTTTTAAGAATATGGCTTTTCAAGATTATGAAATGTTCACGTGAAAGTTGAGTTTCAAGATGGAGAAAAAAGGTTAAATATATTGGGTTTATTTTGACAAATGCAAACTTTAAATTGTTTTGAACCTGTTTGGAGTGATGTTAAAGGGACTTACCAAGACTAGATCTATGTATATAAATTTTAGTTCTTTTTTGCACTTTTTGCCTTTTTTCTTTCTTTTGTCTTTTATGATATGAAAATGTTTCCTATATGTATGTATACACATTATTTCCCTCAGGGAAATAATAAAGCCCCGGGGCCAGATGGGATTCCGGGAGAGCTATATAAGGCAATTGCAGAACAAATTGGACCCCTTATGATGGAAGGTTTCAATGATGTCTTATTGGCAGCTAGAATGCCGGACTCATGGAGGGGAGCATTGATTTCGTTGATCCCGAAGGAGGAATCTCATCTTAGATATATTAACAACTACAGGCCAATTTCATTCCTAAACACTGACTACAAAATATTCACCTCTATCATAGCTAACAGATTAAAACGAATTTTAAATTTGTACATACATGAAGATCAAAATGGATTTCTCCCGACTAGACAGATTAGGAATAATTTAAGAACAGTAGTAGATGTTTTAGAATTTTATGAAGTCCACCCCGAAAAACAAATTGCACTTATGTTTTTAGATGCAGAAAAGGCATTCGATAATTTAAATTGGCAATTTTTAATTCAAAAAATTTATATGAATTTAGGCACTAAATTTGAAAACATTATAACAAGTATTTATGGTACACAACAGGCCAATATTATAATAAATGGGGAATATACCCTCCCAATAAAAATAGAAAAAGGATGTATGTATACACATATACAGTATATACATACACATGCACACATACGCAGTAACAGAATAAAAGAGTAGGAAGGGTCCTTGTAATTCTAATCGAGCAGGAAACCTATACCATTTCAGACTGTGTGTGTATACAGAGAGGGGGAGAGAGGGAGGGACGGAGAGAGAGAGAGAGAGGAAGAGGGGGAGAGGGAGAGGGAGGGAGAAGGAGAGGAAGGGAGGGAGTCGAGAGAGAGGGAGAGGGAGAGGGAGGGGAGGAAGAGAGAGGAGAGATGGAGAGGGGGAGAGAGTGGGGGAATGAGAGGGAGAGACAGGTAGAGAGGGGGAAAGGAGGGAGAGAAGGAGGGAGAGAGAGGGAGAGAGGGGGAGAGGGGGAGAAAGAGAGGAGAGAGGGAAATAGGAGGAAGAGAAAGGGAGAGAGGAAGAGAGAGAGAGGGGATAGAAGGAGGGAGTGAAAGAGGGAGAGAGGAGGAGAGAGGAAGAGAGAGATAGAGCAAGAGAGAGCATTCTCTAAGCAGCAGGCATGCAGTTTTGGTACTGTCAGATACTGCTTACTTCCCAGAGGGTTAAAAAAACAACAACCAGATGCCTGGACATTAAATATGTCTTTGTCTTGCAGAGGAAGGGATACAGATAAGATACACGCAGTTGCAAAACGTTAGAATACATCATTTACGCCCATCACCTTGCTGTACTTTATAATAAAGCTTAGTTTTCAAGAGCAGTATGCTCTCATGGACCCCTCTTAGCTCAGCTGTGTTCTTCGTAATCGCCTTTCCATTTGAGCCCAAGTTGTACTGCAGAAACAGTAATAGGGTGCCCCCCCCCCCGCAAAATAATAAATAAATAAAAATAAAAACCCATTCATTGCTATCGGCCATGAAGTTTCCTAAAGGGAGACCACTCCAGAGCCAAAGACGGATGGCGTTCCTAGCTCATGGTTTGAACAAAAGTATCTGACTTACGGCGAATCTGTCTGAGAGAGTACGGCGGAATTCTATTTCATCTTTAAGGAACGGTGTTTGGTGAAAAAAAGATAGTGCAGTTGCAGTGAGGAATTTAAGTGGGGGGAAAATTCCTCTCTAATGTTCGTTTGAATCATAGTACAACGAGGAGGCAATATATCAAGAAACTAAAGCAGGGGGTGGAATAATAATAAAAAAATAAGACACTGGTTTATTTTGTGTAAGAAATTCTTTTGCCCTATATCACTGCTGGTGTTAGGTTGTTCATTAAAAAGATGCTTGATATTGAACCACTTTCCTAATACTATCCTAAAAATTAATAAATCTTCCCTTTCCTGTTTCAGCGCTACTTTAAAAAAATATCCAGGAAGCATTAGGGGGAATTGATATTTCTTGTTTCATGCATGTTCTGCCTTTTGAATGTTAGCGTGATTATGTTTTTGGCCCTGGAATAAAGGTATATCTAAGGCCTGCTGGATTTAAGAAAGTCAACAAGAGACATTATTAAGGGGTGATATGATAGCAGGATTCCACTGTTTGAGGGACTGCCCCAAAGAAGGCGGGGTCAACTTATTTTCCAAAGCACCCAAAGGAGCAATGGATGGAAACTAATCCAGGAGAGAAGCAACTTGGAATTAAGGAGGAACTTTCTAACAGTGAGGACAATTAACCAGTGGAACAGCTTGCCACCAGAAGTTGTGGGCACTCCATCAGTGGAGGTCTTTAAGAAGAGATTGTATAGCCATTTCTCTGAAATGTTACAGGGTCTATTGGGCTGATCTTTGTTATTGGCTATTTTCTCTTCATTTTTAAAAGATGTCTAACTCTTCTATGAAGAAGTCTAAGTTCATCTATGAAGAACCTAGATTGTTGGGGGCCATAGTCTGACTCTGTAAATAGCTTAGAGAGGGTTGTGAAGCATTGTGAAGTGGTATATAAGTCTAAGTGCTATTGTTATATGGCTATTGCAATGTAAAATTGTTGGCATCAGTGCAACAAATTGCTTTGTCTAACTTTCTACTGATGAGTTTAGAGTTCTTGTTGAAGTATCACTATCTCTGGCTTCAATTCAACATTAAATTATAGTGACGTGGCAGGTTTCATATATTGATTTTTCTCTCTCCTCCTTTCCCTGTCTTTGTTACTGCATTTTCGGTCATGTCTTTTTGGTCTGGTAATTCATCCAGACCACTTTTACCTGTCGAGTGGGATAAAAATGCAATAAGATGTTCAAGATGGTTGTTTTTGGTGGAACTCAATCGCTTGATGTTCAATTACCTCTCTTTAAAGGAATTTTGGAATGTTGCTGTGAAAGAAATCCCATTCCCATCTTCTCCCCAAATTAAAAAATAAAATGAAATGTAAATTTATTGAACATAATCACAACTTCTCTTAGCCCTATAGGAATGAAGAGAGGACTTTCCTTTATTTCTGTCTCTCTGTCTCTCTCTCATCTATATCTATCTATATCTATCTATCTATCATCTATCATATTATCTATCTATCTATCTATCTATCTATCTATCTATCATGTATAATCTATCATCTATCTATTGTGTATAATCTATCTATCTATCTATCTATCTATCTATCTATCTATCTATCTATCTATCTATCTATCATCTATCTATCATCTATCATATTATCTATCACTTATATCTTTATTCTTTTTACAAATAACTCAGGTGAGTTATTATAGATTATAAATAAGGGAGCGACACATCTTCCTTCTCCTACAACTTGCCTCCAGACATTGTGTGAGGTCTATCACTGGAGGCTTTTAAGAAGAGATTGGACAACCATTTTATCTGAAATGATATAGGGTTTCCTGCTTGAGCAGGGGGGGTTGGACTAGAACACCTCCAAGGTCCCTTCCATTATGTTATTCCCATTTTCCCCACAAAAACAACTTTTGAGGTGAGTCGGGCTGAGCGAGAGTGACAGACCAAGGGTCAATCAGTTGACTTTCATGGCCAAAGCAAGACTTGAACTCACTGTCTCCTGCTTTCTAACCTGGTGCCCTAACCACTGGGCCAAACTGGCTCTATTAGAATGGACATAGACATACATGGTGGACTTACCTCATAGCAACACAGTGCTGCTTTTGGAACTTCCTCTCCTTGACCCTCTCAGCAGATGCTGCTGGTCACACAATGTTGAGGATTGATACGACAGAGCTGATTGTCAAACTTTCAAAAGACAGAAAATTCAGTGCAAGGATTGATGAAGTGCAACTCTAGAGGGAGATAACTTGCTCCAGTAAAGGTGGAAGTTTTCTTAAGTGTGAACAGTCAAGTTCTTTTTGGAGGCCAACGTCGTCTTTCTTATGTCACAAATGCAACTCCAGGAGTATTGGAAAAGAAAACAGCCCATGTCAGAGCACTGGAGAATCCTTTTCCATTAATTGTAACCAAAATGACAACACCATCTGAACTCCACAGCCATTCTCAATCCAGAAGGGTTAGGGTTGAAAACTTTTCAAGGATTGTTCTTTCATTATTACTGGCATATGTCCTTTAGCTTCAGTGCTAGGAAATTGTTGCAGGCAAAGGGTAATACTCCTTAACACGTTCCATTTCCCTCAGGATTTCCTGATTGACGTTAAAATTGGTTTCACACACACCCTCACTCCCCATCCAACTGAGTGACAAGGTGGCAGGTGTGAAGTGAAGGCGGAGTGCTGTAATAATGTGTCAAAATACCTTAAATCAAGACTAATGTGGCTTCAGTGATAAGTTCCTGTACCACTCATATGGAATTAGAGGGACGGATTCAACCATGGAGTGTTATTTCTAGAATCGCTAGAGTTCATAATATTAGAGATGTAAAGAGAACTTGGACGGAGGTTTAACATAGGCAGTTCTGGAAAGATCTATGATAATTTTCTGCTGGCCACTCACCACAGCCAACTCACCACAGCCAACTCACCACAGCCAACTCACCACAGCCATCTTGGCATGGCCAACTCACCACAGCCATCTCAACATGGCCAACTCCCTGTGGGACAACTCACCATCATCAACTCACCACAGCCATCTTGGCATGGCCATCTTACCATGGGGCAACTTGCCATGGGGCAAGAGTTACACTGATATCAAAGAAATAGTCAAATAGAATCATTAAAGAAAGGCTGCAAAAGAAGGGACAGAATGAAATGTGAATGACAAAAATTAAAATAATTATTTATGTTAAACAATTTAATTGAATTGTGAAATTGTCCCACAGCAAGTTGGCGAGTTATCCCATTCTACTTCTAGAAACTCACTAAAAAAAAGTTTTACAAGACAAAAGAAAACAGGTTGCTATTATGAATCCCAAAAATCTTAAAATGTTAGGCATAGCATAGCTATATTCTTCCTGTTAGAAGTTCTCTTTGGGTAGTGCTTGAGCCTTACGATATATGAAATACAGAGCCATGTTAATAAATTGTAAACTCGCTACCAGGAGACTGAATAAAACCCTGTTAGACATGTCCAACGTTTTAAAGGCAGACTGAGAAGGTGTTAACAAAAGCTACAATATTCAACTTCATAATTCCCAAGAGTCACACATTCCCCTGCCTTTTCCCCTTGAAAGATCAATATTAAAAAAATAACCATGTAGTCTTTCATTGATTGAAATATAGGCAAAAGCATGGGTGCGATTCAATTTTTTAAACAACTGGTTCTGTGGGCATGGCTTAGTTGGTAGCTGTGACTTGGTGATCATGTTATTGGCTGGCCATGGCCAACTCAATATCACTCACTTCGAGGCACGCATCTCCTCGCCTGGCCTCTCATGACTGTGGGGATGTTGCAACAATCGTAAGTGTGAAAAATGGTCATAAGTCACTTTTTTCAGTGCCACTGTAACTTTGAATGGTCACTCCACACAAGCAAAGTACCAGCAAAGGAGGGGAAAAAAAACTCCAGAGAAGTTCCTGAGACCGGAAGTCTAGTCCTGCCAAGAATGAAATAAGGGTTAACGGAGAGGCAGTTTCTGTAAGCAACACCAGAATGTTTCCTTGCTGTCTTCCTTACAGGATTAGGCCAGTAATTTCTTCTAACAACCGGTTCTCCAAACTGCTTAGAATGTTAACAACCGGTTCTAGCAAATAGGTGCGAACTGGTAGAATCCCACCCGGGTGAAAGGAACAGAGAAAGCTGTCATATTAGCATTGCTGTCCCTTATTCTTAAGAACTTATCAATTCTGCTGTGCGATAAACTCTTTGATTCCCTTCCCAACTGCTTCATTTTTCCTTCATTTCTTAACTTAATTAGTGGATAATTATTGATAATTGGATAGTTTCATTTTTGCCCAATCTTCTTTTGGGCCAAGTTGCTCAATAAAACTTAGGCCGTTGGGCCTTTCTATAAGAATTGCATGCACATACTACAATACTTGATGTAGAATGGGAATATGTATTTGGCTGAGGGTTGACATCTTCAAGCAATGCTTTCTAGAATAGCCCAGGAGAACTTGGATAACCTTGGAATGAAGTTCAGGTTGAGGAACTCAAATATTTGTGGGGTCCTTGGTGGTCTCTGAGCTTGGTGGTTTTCTTGCAGACGTTTCATTACCCAACAAAGTAACATCATCAGTGCACCGATATTACTAAGTTGGGTAATGAAACATCTGCAAGAAAACCACCAAGCCTAGAGACCCACCAAGGACCCCACAGCCCAACCCTGGGCTACATAATAATATTCTCTTCTACTAGTACTCAAGTACCCTGTTTTCCTGAAAATACAACCTACCCTGAAAGTAGATCCTAGCTTGATTTTTACATGTGTGCCCAATATAAGCCATACCCCCCAAAATAAGCCCTAATTAAGATCCCGTCCACTCCAGAGTGCATGGGTAAAAATTATGCTAGAGTGGGGATGGGTGGGGCTGCCCTACTACTTACTTTTGGACAGTTGTAGCCAGGCCTCGCACACCCCAATACCTGCCTTGCCAGCCCATTTCTTCTGCAGCCAGCAAGGCTGGCAAGGCTTTCCTGAAGGCCTCTGTAGCTGACAACAAAGCTCCAGGTCGATCCAGACCTCTGTTATTAGCTGTAGAAGCCTTCAAGAAAGCCTTGCCGGCTGCAGAAGAAGTTCCTGAAGGCCTCTGACAGTGAAAAGGAGGCCTGGGGTGATGCACACAAGTGAGGTTAGTCAGTGGATGGCATCCCCCGAAAATAAGACCTGGTGCCTTTTTTGGTGGCAAAAAATATAAGACAGGGTCTTATTTTGGAGGAAACACGGTATTTGTTTGCTATTCACATTCTTCCTGTGGCCCTACTGATGCTCAATCACCTCAATTTTGGCTCCAAAGAATGAACTTTTCCCTTTCCTTTTGTCCATGAGTTAGTGCCACATTAATTAAATCTTCCTCCGATCCTCTTGGCCTCTCCTTGTGCCTCTTGTGTTGCATTTCCCTAAGAGCGAGCTCTTTCCAAATACGAATACATGTGAATGTCAAATGAAGCTGCTTGTGACTGCTTCAAATGCTGATCAGAAGAGGAGCGCTGAGGCCCCACCCCACACCCCATGCAGGCTTAGATTTTGGCACAAGCTTTTCTCTCCTATTCGGATGAGTGATTTGACTTCTCCGTATTGCATTAGACCGCTGTCATCAACGATAGGGATGTCGTTTTTTGATGTGATCTGTGAGGCAGCCGAAGCTTTTGAAGTTGAAAGATGGAACAGATACAGATAAATTGTGCTTGGGAGTGTTCTGGCAGTTGCAACCATTATGGCTGGCAATTATTTCTCCAAGTGACACATTTGATAAGAAGGGATCTGGCTGGCTTGGAAAAGAGAGGCTCCCACTCTCACTTTATGGCAGAAGTGGGATAGATCTGTGGGTTCTCTATTCATTTATTTTTTTAACCTTCTGGCAAAAGCAAAATAAAAACTTGATTTAGACATAGACTTGGCTGCGTTCAAATTCTTTAGTACAGCTCTGAATTTCAAGGCTGTCTAAAATCAGGGGTGTCAAACTCGATTTCATTGAGGGCCGCATCAGGGTTATGTTTGACCTCAGGGGGGCGGAGTGGGTATGGCCAGAGTGGGCGTGGCCTGTTTGACATCACTTGTGTCATGGGTGCCTGTGGTGGCCCAAGCGCTCTACCAGCGAAAACAGGCTCCCAAGCACCATTCTCGGCCGTGATGGCCACCTGCACACAGCCCCCTCCAAGCTCATTTTCGCTGGCAGAAGTACCATGGACCGGTCCTTTACTGTTTCCATGGTGCCCTGCCCCCCCCCCCAAGCCAGATCTAAGCATCTCATGGTCTGGATCCGGCCTTGAGTTTGATACCCATGCTCTAAATTATGTTGGGTGGCTCAGTTTTCAGCTTCTAAGCCTGAATGCTTGCTTTATGTTTCCTGGCTTGCATTTGTGTTTAAGCAATGTTATTTCTTTTAAGCAGGTATGTTTATGAACCAGCAAACCCGGCCAAGAGTTAGAAAACCACCATTCAAATTAGTAATTCATTTTTTTTTTTTTAAAAAATGGATTTAAGTTTATAAAAGAAATCAATACATAAATGGGACCGCCACAGCATAACAATATTTTTCCAAGAATTGTCCCTTCGTGGCATGGAAGTTTGGACATAGACATAGAACATCAGAGTTGGAAGGGACCTGGGAGGTCTTCTAGACCAACCCCCTGCTCAAGCAAGAGGCCCTATACCATTTCAGACAAATAGCTGCCCAGCCTCTTCTTAAAAGCTTCCAGTGGTGAAGCTTCCACAACTTCTGGAGGCAAATTGTTCCACTGATTGATTGTTCTCACTCCCAGGAAATTTCTCCTAAGTCCGAGGTTGCTTCTCTCCTTGGTTAATTCACATCCGTTGTTTCTTATTTTGCCTTCAGGTACTTTGGAAAATGAGTTGACCCCGTCTTCTTTGTGGTAGCCCCTCAAATATTAGAACACTGCTATCATGTTGCCTCTAGTCCTTCTTTTCACTTTAGTAGATAAACCCAATTCCTGCAACCATTTTTCATATTTTAGCCTCGAGCCCTTTAATCCTCTTTCTTGCTCTTCTCTGCAGTCTTTAAAGGCATCTCCATAGAAAGCTTATTGTAATAATCCAGTCTCGAGGTGACGATTAGAGGTGTTGCCAATCCTTCTCATTCCAGATAGAAAGACACAATTGCAGGTGTACAACCAGCTAGTTTTGATCCTGGCACCTTGTGTCACAAGCGTCTACTACTTCTATATACTTGAGGGACACCCCAGGTTTTACAAATGTTCAGGAAGAGAACCTAAAACTGTGTAGGATCACAATAAGATTTTGGTGACAAGTTTATTTTTTCGTCTGTCCTGTTTACAATTTCATATTATCTTTTCTCATAAAACAAATTTTCCACTGTAATTACTAGACTGGAGTGTAACACCTTTGTATCTTTTTTCAAATCTTGTTTAAAAATTTAAGTTACACCTTTACAGTGATAACATTCATTTTTTAACCTCTATTTTATAACACATACCTATTTTCAATCAAATTCTGCTTGGTACATTCCCTGAAAAACACACACTAAAATCTTAAAAGAAAAAAGTATATATGTGTATGTGTATGTGTATGTGTATGTGTATGTGTATGTGTATGTGTATGTGTATGTGTATGTATGTATGTATATATATATATATATATATCATCTGCCATCATCAGGCTTCTATATTGTGTTCGTCTGTGAGTCAGACTTTCACAGCCATTTCTGTTTTAAATTTGGTGCTAGCCTACTGCTGTGCCAGAATGTTTTTTTCTTCCTCCTGATTGGGAGTCTTGGTCTGTGTTTACTGGTCTTGGAGTTTGCTGTGTTCTACTTGATTGGTGTTTCTAATATCTTCTGTCTGTTTTGTAGCTTTTTTTGTCTTGATTGGCTGGCAACATTGTGTTTCCTGTGTTGGAGGCTTTTAGTGCGGCTTGGCTCCGAGTAAATGGACAGCTATCATTTATTAGGAAGCTAGGTTTCATCTGGGTGCCTGGTTGGGGTGTGTTTGAGCTGGAGGTATCAGGGGGAGTTCATCTAGGCAGGTACTTATTCTTCTATTGGTCTGTCCAATGTATGTGGCAGGGCATGATGCACAGGGGACTTCATATATGCCTTGGTTTTCCAGGCAAAGATAAAATTGACCTGGAAAACCAAGGCATATATGAAGTCCCCTGCATCATGCCCTGCCACATACATGGGACAGACCAATAGAAGAATAAGTACCCACCTAGATGAACACAAAAATGCAGTAAAAAAGCTGGAACACACTTCCTCACAGTCCAACACATGAAAGCCACAGGTCATAGCATCGACTTCAATGGGACCAAAAACCCTAGCCACTATAGAAAACCCCAGCTACAGAATTATCAAAGAAGCCATAGAGATTGAAAAAAGACCTGAAAGCATGAATAGAAGAGATGACTCCACCAGACTGTCAATTATTTGGAAGCCTGCACTCACAAAAAAATCTCTACACCACAAGCCAGGCAAACACCTGGGCACAACAGATTCCCCCCCCGATACCTTCAGCTCAAACACACCCCAACCAGGCACCCAGATAAAACCTAGCTTCCTAATAAATGATAGCCGTCCGTTTACTTGGAGCCAAGCCACACTAAAAGCTTCCAATACAGGAAACACAATGTTGCCAGCCAATCAAGACCCCCCCCAAAAGCTACAAAACAGATAGAAGATATTAGAAACACCAATCAAGCAGAACACAGCAAACTCCAAGACCAATAAACACAGACCAAGACTCCCAACCAATCAGGATGAAGAAAAAAACATTCTGACACAGCAGTAGGCTAGCACCAAATTTAAAACAGAAATGGCTGTGAAAGTCTGACTCACAGATGAACACTATACAGAAGCCTGATGATGGCAGATGAGATTCTGCCGAAACGTTGCTACAACTTTAAAAGCACAACTATAATGACGTGGGAAAATACCCGAACAAAGCTGAATACCATACACATATATATATCTGTGTATATATGTATAACAATAGTAAATGGAATGATTATTCTATTCAAGTACAGCTTGTATCTATTTATATTTTGATTTCGATCTAGAGCTATATATATAGATATTTTCTTCTTTATTTGGAAAGTCAAGGCCAAGGTAGGGGCTGTGTCTCCTAAGCCAGAAGAATGGCTCCAACAGATCCCAAGAATAATAGAATAACAGATCTGGAAGGGTCTTTGAAGGTCTTCTAATCCAATCCCCTGCTCAAGCAGGAGACCCTATACCATTTCAGACAATTGGCTGTCCAGTCTCTTCTTAAAAGCCACCAGTGATGGAGCACCCAAAAAGTCTGAAGGCAACTTCTGTTCCACCAGTTGATTGTCCTCACTATTAGGAAGTTTCTCCTTAACTGCACGTTCCTTCTCTCCTTGATCAGTTTCCATCTCTTGTTTCTTGTCCTGCCCTCAGGTGCTTTGGTGAGTAGCTTGACTTCCTCTTCTTTGTGGCAATCCCTTAGATGTTGGAATACTGCTATCATGTCACCCATTGTGTCAGGAACAACCAGAACTCTCTGTCCAGAAAAGTGCTGTGCTACAACAGCTAAGATACTGCACAGATCCCTCAAATTCCCAGGTTTCTGACTTAGGAAGAAAACATACCACCTACAAGGCTTAGAAGGGATTTGGTGTGTCTCTCTCTGTGTGTGTCTATGTGTCTGTGTCTCTCTGTGTGTGTGCGTGTGCGTGTGCATGCATACAGCACTTAGCTCCCTTAGCCATCCATTGTAGATTTTAGCTTCCAGACCCCGGATCATCTTTGTTGATTTTCTCTTCACTCTTCCTAGGGTCTCAGCCAAGACTGTGAAGACAAGGACAAAGTGTTGAAACTCTGGGCTGCCATTTCATTGCTTGGGTTGTCATCTTGCTTGGTGAATCCCTACAAGAACTGCTTTCAGGAAGGAAACGACAGTTTGGCAGTGGCTTGCCTCAGCTACATCAGACAGATAGAGTGCGATTGCTCAGTTTTTTGAGCCGGCCATCTGGGCTCTATCATGCCTCTCCACTGATAATGTTAAATCCTTTCTTCACCTTCGGTTGTAGAGAAACCAATCGACTAAAAGAAGTGAACGATGCTCCATTTTCAAAATTCATGGTAAGTAACATTTTGACTTCACACTAGGGATGGAGGAAATGGTGCTTCTAGACCAGGGTTGTCAAACACAATACCTGCAGGCCAGAAGTGGCCTGCGATGTGGTCGGAGCCGGCCCATGGAACCCTCCTGGAAAATGTAAGGGGCCAGCCTGCATCGCTTCGGCCTGATCTACCCAATGCAAAGAGGGAACATGCCAGGAGTTTGGAGGGTGGTATCAAGCTGGCCATGCCCACCCAGTCAGCCACACCCAATGAGTGGCATCAAGCTGGCCACACCCACCCTGTTGGCCGTGACCATCCAGCCCCCTGAGGTCAACCACAGCCCTGATGTGGCCTTCAGTGAAATTGATTGTTGACACCCCCGTTCTAGAGCATCAAAAGGGAATTTTTTCTTAAAAGCGAAGGGACAATGTCTGAAAACTTGAAGAAAAGAGTTGACAATGGTTGCTTCAGAAAGACGGAACCCAAAATGGGACAACTTCTCATGGCCAACTTGCTGTGGCCAACTCACCATGGCCAATTCATCACAGGCTAACTTCCCACAGGACAACTCACCACAGGATAATTCAACAAAAAGTGCGATTAATTCCGACCATTGACCATCAGAATAAAATGAAGAAAGTCAATCTAGAAATACAAGAGTTACAATAATTTTGACGAAAACACCGTCACCAATAATAAAGGGTACCTCAATGAAAGATGCACACAGCATTGAATTGTTCTGCCCCAAATGATCATGCTGTGAGTTGTCCATGGTGAGTTGTCTCACAGTGAGTTGGCATGATGAGCTGACCACAGTGAGTTATCCTAGACCTGGTGGAATCTGCTTTAGGAAAAAGGGTGTTGGTACTTACCTGATATGCCCGTTCTCTGTGAGGTGTGATGAGCATCCATCAGTGGGAGGTGCTTAGACTTAGATTGGATAGACTGGGGTTGATTGATAGGACGCTCCTCCTCCTCCACATACTCCTCTTTAGCATCCCCCAGTTTTTGCGAAGAGGAAGAGATAGAAACCTCACCCTCTTTTTGTTTACTTCTCTCTCTCTCTCTTTTTTGTAGTCATTGGCTGAACCAGGAACCCACCAGATGGAAATTGGGTGGGTCTGGATGCTCATCGCAGCTCACAGAGAATGGGCGTATCAGGTAAGTACCAACACCCTTTCTCCAATGAGCTGCTCCGAGCATCCAGCAGTGGGACATACCAAAGCTTGGCTTGTCCTATGGGACTGTCTCCGTCTGGTTTGAAGTCTCCTCATGGTCCCTGTGGACCCTTTGTAAAACTCTCCTACCAAAGGAAAAATTATTTATTTGGCTGCACTTCTATTCGGCTCTGGGTAGCAAACAAAGCAAAGTAGCATCCAACTGAAACTAGAATGCTAAAGTGTCAACCTAAGTTTGAAGTCCTTGATCTTGCTTCTCTTTGAATCTGACTTTCAAGAGAATTTGAGTTGAGGGTTCACTATTGAGATGCCTCTCTTACTTCCATATTTGACAAGAAGAAGGGACAGATCTGAGCTTCAATTGCTGATGATCACTTTTGGCAGATGTCAAAATGTTAGGTAGGTTTGGATCTATTTAATTCTTGGATAAATAACTCCAGAACTTTAGGCTAGTCAGGAAATCGGAAAATTATTTTAGAAGAAGGTAAATAATTTTTTTTTTGTTCCCACAAAAAAGACAAACTCATCGCAAGTTCAGCTCAATTCTGGAGATTGTCTTGTCGTTTCTAAGAGTAGGTATTTCCAACCTATCACTTCCTAAGGCTTTAGATTGCATGGGTTCAGATTATTTCCCTGTTGTCTTTCCTTTTCTAGAGCTAAACTGATATTCATAGCACAGCAATCATGGGCTTATCTTTGTTTTCACGAGTCCAGATCTTGCAGAAAACACCTACCGGATATAGTTCTTAGAAGTTGCCTCCATTGGTTCATAACTGAATGATTTGTTTCCACAAAAAGTTCCCATCCTACTGCACAAGTTATGAGTTCAAAGAAATTCCATAATCACATGTACACCCACGTGTTCTCCTGTCCCAATCCATGTTGTAATCTCAGTGAATTTATTGGATCTCTCTCCCCCAAAAACTATTCTGAGGGGGTGCAAACTATACCAAACCCTACTAAACCTTCTTTTTTCTTAGTTTTGGGGGCAGCACTGAGATTCTACTTGTACCAGGGAGTAGAAGCAGACTTTATTCCAGCTTAGTTTTCATCTGTCTCTATCAGGGGTGTCAAACTCAAGGTGCATGAGCCGGATCTGGCCTGCAGGGCTGCTCTAGAAACAGTGAAGAACTGGCCCATGGTGCCTCTGCCAGTGAAAATGGAGCGTGTGGACCTCCCAAACTCCGTTTTCACTGCAGGAGGGCATCACAGCCAAAAACGGAGCCTGGGAGGGGTGCCCCCGACACGAGGGATGTCAAGCTGGCCACCCCCACCCCGGCCACCCCCACCCCGGCCACCCCCACCCAGCCCCCGAGGTCAAACACAATCCTGATGTGGCCCTCAATGAAACTAAGTACCAAATATGTACCGAACTGGGAAGGAGAGGGAAGAAAAAGCCACACAAATATCAGTTCTTGAGTTTTTACAACACAAATACATAAATTTTTAATCTGAGAAAAATACAAAATGAAACCATGTACAAGTTATGTACAAACCCTTTTTACAAGACAATATATTTATCACGGGATATTACATATGACAAAGTCAGGTAGATCATTTCAAGCACCAGCATTTGCAACCTCTTGCTCATTCCTGCTTTCTCGCTCCAAATCTTAAGACATGTACAAGAAAATAAAAGTGATGCTGTCACACTCCTTTTTCTTAATGAACTTTTGAGTTAATGCCACAGGCCTTTCCGAGGGCACCAGCATATGCTCCTGTGATGGGGTGGGGATAGAATAGGTAGGCCATTTTTTTGATGGCTGATTATTTTTTGTTTTGTTTTGATAATAGGCATCCAAATAAATTTGTAACTTCTAGACATGTGTGCTCTCTGGGCACAATCCCCAAAAGAGAATTTTGAGAATTGTAAGAATGTGTTTGACTCTGTTGAGTAGGAATTCTGGATTTTAAAATCCCAACACACCTGAAGGGTACCAGGTTGTAAAAGAGCAATTTTTAAAAACTCGAGTCTATGAACATCCCTTTTTAAACCTCTGGTGACTTTTTAATATTTCCCTCCAATCTAGTAATCCTTAAATTCCATTAACGTACCAATCTCAACTATCTCTTCTAAAATGTTAGGTATGTGTATATATTATTCCCGTCTATTTAGAAAGCATTTAATTAAGGAAAAAGCTGGGGATGGATCTGAAGCTTCATAGAAATGATATTAACTTTTGCTGCTCACCTGATAAGTCCAAGAATGTTGATACTCAGCGCACAGAGAAAGCATGACTAGCCAACTTTAATAATGATGATGCCTTCTCTGAGGAGGCAGTTCTGTCTGGACAACTCAATCAAACTATTCTGAAGAACTTAATGGAACCAAGGAAGCTTATTTGAGTTATTTGCTAGTTAGTACTAAGACCAGTTTCAAGAATGGAGAGCACACTATGGTATGGATAATAAGAGGTGAAAGCAATGTAGTTGTGGAATCTGTTGAAATGTGACCTATCAGTTAATGAAGTTGAGTTACAAAGGATTTAGAAACAAGATACTCTGTGCACAGGTGTTTAGTTGTTTTGACATGCATATGTTTCATTGAATTTTATTATTCAGATTGTAAAAGGTCCAATTTAGGCATCATGCATGGCCGACTGTGACCATCCAAAGCCAGAAAAGATTGAATGGAACCCCACATTTGGAAGGGAGGTGTATTTTGTTTTGTTGAGTTTGGGACATTTTTTTTGCCTGCCTTAAATTTTACCAAGGCTCAATAAGATCTGTTACCTGGAAAGGGAACTCGCTGAAGCCTTTAACTTCTGAGTGTTCCTTTTAGAAGGGACCCAGATGTCATTCAGTTTTGGAGCACTTGATACGCAGTGCAAAACTTGGTGTGGTTGTTTCTGCTTCAACATCAGAGGTGGTATTCATCCGGTTCAGACCAGTTCTGGAGTACCGGTAGCAGAAATTTTGAATAGTTCGGAGAACTGGCAAATACCACCTCTGGCTGGCCCCAACCTACCCACCCCCGCCTTTTCCTGTTTTTCCTTTGCTTTTTATCTCAGCTGATTCACATGGCAGAGTGGATGTGTGTTCTCATAGAACCAGTAGGGGAAAAAAATGTGGAATCCCACCATTGTTCAAAATGTAACCGATCAAGTGGTTCCTGCCAGCTGCATGAGCAAAATCAAAGCCCTTAAAAAGATTCTGTTGTGCAGGACCTATATTGCAGGTTATCATATAGGAAATCATGGATAATGTAGATGTAGATGATATTATGAATTCTAAAGTACGAAAGCCTGTAGCATAGTGGTCCCCAACCATTGAGACTTGGCATCCTGGCTGGGGAGGTAGAGGGGAACCGGACACATGAGCAGTGGGCCAGTATGCACAAGTAGCTCGACTAGTTGACCTCTGCATGCATGTCTGTGCCTGCCAGCCCATCACTTGTGCAAGTCAAGCTGCACACACACATGTATGTGTGCTGGCCCACTGCTCGAGTGAGTCGAGCTGCATACATGTGAACTGGCCCACCACTCGTGAGAGTTGAGCTGTGTGATCGCATACATGCCAGTCCACCGCTCACAAAGCCCAGTTGCAAATAGGCCATGGCCTGGTATGGCCCATGGGTTGGGGACCCCTGCTGTAGCATTAATCCACTTTTAAGTTATTTGCTCTTGTGTTGCAGCAATATACAGAGCTTATTATTGCAAAAGATTTAAACATCGGGAAGCCCTCAGGTTTTTTCATAGAGTTTGCCTCTTATGGAAATCCAAACCAGGTGATTGGACTCGAACCTTGCTTTCAGAGTCTTAACAATCTAGTAAAACCTTTCTTGGTTCATCTGATGCATCTGATGCACTTGGTCAAAAAGATAATAGCAACACACATCCCTCTGCATGGCTAGTCTAGTAAAGAGAAGGACCAGGGGAGGCATGATAGCAGTCTTCCAATATTTGAGGGGCTGCCAAAGAGAGGAGGGGGTCAAACTATTTTCCAAGGCCCCTGAAGGCCAGACAAGGAATAATGGATGGAAACTGAACAAGGAGAGATTCAACCTGGAAATAAGGAGAAATTTTCTGACAGTGAGAACAACCAACCCATGGAACAGAAGCTGCCTTCAGAAGTTGTGGGAGCTTCATCCCTAGAAGCTTCCAAGAAGAGACTGGACTGCCATCTGTCAAAAATGGTGTAGGGTCTCTTGCTTGGGCAGGGGGTTGGACTAGATGGTTTACAAGATCCTTTTCAACTGTGTTAATCTGTAAGCCACAGTAGTGACTGCTTGAATCTAGATGAGCCTAGATGATCCATCTGGACCTGAACACTGGGTCCTCTCTAACAAAATGAAATTCAATGAAGGGAAAAGTAAAGTCCTACACTTAGGCAAGAAAAACCAAAAGCAAACATACAGACTGGGTGAAACCAGGCTTAATAGCAATAACTGAGAGGATCTTGGAGTCTTAGTGGACAACCAGCTAAATATGAGCCAGCAGTGTGCAGCAGCAGCCAAAAAGCCAATGCAATCCTGAGTTGCATTAACAGAGAGATACAATCAAGATCAAGTGAGGTACTAATACCACTCTATAAAGCCTTAGTAAGACCAAACCTAGAGTACTGCATCCAGTTTTGGTCACCACACTATAAAAAAGATGTTGAGACTCTAGAAAAAGTACAGAGAAGAGCAACCAGGATGACTAGGGGACTGGAGACTAAGACATATGAAGAATGGTTACAGGAACTGGGCTTGGCTAGTCTGGTGAAGAGAAGGACCAGGGAGACATGATAACAGCCTTCCAATAGTTGAGGGCTGCCACAGAGGAGGGGGTCAAGCTATTCTCCCAGGCCCCTGAAGGCCAGACAAGGAATAATGGATGGAAACTGAAGGAGAGATTCAGCCTGGAAATAAGGAGGAATTTTCTGACAGTGAGAACAATCAACTGAGGGAACAGAAGTTGCCCTTGGAAGTTGTGGGAGCTTCATCACTGGAAGCTTTCAAGAAGAGACTGGACTGCCCTCTGTCAGAAATAGTGTGGGGTGTCCTACTTGGGCAGGGAGTAGACTAGATGACCTACAAGGTCCTTTCAACTCTGTTAATCTGTATCTATATGTCCTGGAAAGGGCAAAGTGTTAGAACAACCACATTAGGATGACCATTCTGGAGATGTGGTTCCGACACAGAGAATGGAAGTGAAGTTGGGGAAGGCTGTTGAAAATTTATCAGGTGGTTGATGTTATAGCCAATGATCCGAACAGAGAAATGCATGGGCTTATCGTTGATTCCAAGACAATAATCACAGTTATTATTACAGTTGGCCAAAACCAGTCTAAACATCTGGCTGACTGGGACAGAAACAGTTGTTATTTTGTTGGGGATAAAGGTATCATCACAGAATATAAGATGTTCCAAGCAAAGCTGCCTTTTCTACTGACTGATTTTGTCAATTATTATTATTATTCATTAAATTTATAAGCTATCCAGCTCCCAAGAATTCCAAGCAGCTGGAAGTCAGAATGGGAGATACCTGATTGCATTCACTAGTTCAGGGAGTCTACAACCTTAAACACTCAAAAGAGCCATTTGGACCCGTTTCCCACAGAATAGAAAACACCAGGGGCCAATAATTTTAACAACCGGTGTGACTGGGTGGGCGTGGCCAACTCGACCTCACTCATTCCCACTCAGTCACCTCCTGCGCTGGAATATGGAGCGAGTCTCCATCCCCCACCATCCCTCTTACTTTGTCAGGCCAGGTGAGGAGTGACAGAGAGGGGAGGGGCCAGCCAGGGGTGGAATCAGCTGACAGGAAGCCGCAGCAGAGGGCCAAAAGAGCCGCATGTGGCTCTAGAGGCACATGTTGCCAACCCCTGCACTAGTTCAACATCAGTTGACTAGAACAATCAGACCTGCTTAGTCCTGAAATTAAAGGCCACCAGGAAAGGACAGCAGAGTGGACTGATATTCGAGGAATAAAACTTTGCCCCAAAGGAAAGCAAAGCGAAACCACCTTCATTTTGTCCCCCCAGGAAACAATGGTAGATTAATGAGGTCACCAGGAATCAAGTTCAGGACTTTGCCGCTATAGATCTACCCCTAGCTTTCAGTCCCTTCCATATCTTTTGCTGTAGCCTAAGCTGTGGATCATCTTAATTTATATTTCTATCAAGCCTTTGACACTTTTTCTTCCAGCGCTTCAAAATGATGGAAATGCAGGTTGTAAGTTTCTGACATTTTGACTAATTTAAAGGCACAGTGGAACGGACTTTACTTCTCCTTAGTTGTCCCTCATCAAATTTTATTACAAGGTGACACCTGCATTCAGTTCACTGCACCCAGCAAGGTCTCACTTTCATGAATGAGTTCCAGCTCTCGCCTGTACTTATTTATTTAGCAGTTTAATATGCCACCCAGTCCCAATCTCTTAAAAGAAAAGATAATCAGGCAATACAGCGATATTCTTTTCGTCGAAGTTACAGGCTCTAAAAGGCACGAAAGAAGTGATGAGCATTGAGCACCTCCAGAGGTGGTATTCAGCCAGTTTGGCTCGGTTCTGGCATATCGGTAGTGGAAATTTTGACCAGATCGGAGAACCGGCAAATACCACCTCTGACTGGCCCCTGCCCCTGCCGTTACCTCTCCTATATTTCCTTGTTTTTTAGCTTAGCTGATTGCTGCGCCTCAGCTGAGCTAAAGTGCGTGCCCAGAACCAGTAGGAAAAAATTGGGAAAACCACCACTGAGCACCTCCCTAAAATTAGGAATAAGCAAACCTGAGAGCACAAAACGATTACAGGTAATCCTCAACTTACAACAGTTCGTTTAGTGACCCTTCAAAGTTACCATGGCACTGATGAAAGGGACTTACGACCATTTCAAAATTCAGATGCTTGGCAGCTGGTTTGTACTTATGACGGTTGCAGCGTCCCGGGGTCAGGGGATTCCCCTTTTACAACCTTCTGACAAGCAAAGTCAGTGGGGAGAAGCCTAGATTCACTTAACAACCGTGACTAATTTAACCGCTGCAATGATTCACTTAGCGGCTGAGGCAAGAAAGGTCGTAAAATGGGGCAAAACTCACTTAGCAACATACATTTCAGGCTCAGTTGTGGTCGTTAAAGTCGAGGGCTACCTGTAGCTAATAAAGCTTTGCCTTCATCCCAATGAGAAAGGTAAGATTAATAACTAAAATGAAATATATCTGTGTGAGATCTGCAAAAACCACTCATGAATTCTATCAAATAAATATGTAATAAGTACACATATTATAAAATGAAAAAAAAAAAAGAGAGCAATCCACACCTTTCTTTTTCCCTTTCGCATGCAAAATTCCCTTCTTACTGTGGGAAACATTCATAAAATATAACTTTCCAAGGAGGAGGGAACATGAGCTGACAGACTAGTGACACCTGTTTATTCCATCTACTTTCTATTTTATCACATTACTAGCTGGATACCCGTGTTTCGCTACGAAACTATGTGGCGGGCTTAGTTTTTGGGGAGGAAAATAAGGGCGGGGAAAATTCTGCCTGTGCCTACAAGTATCCATCGGAATTCATCTGGCTAGCGTCCTGTCAGTGTGTGAGAGAGAGTTGATGGCTGTTTGGAAATGGAAGCAGTATTTGCTGTGTGAGCAAGAAGAAGACAGCAAGGAGCCTGGGCGTGGCTTAGCTCAATTGTTCTGTACTAAAGCTGCTTGGTGCACTAAAACTGAAACTGAATCTCCTCTCCTCTGCTTGTGTTTTGCATTTGGAACAGATTTCTTTTCAGGTGGGGAGGGGGTGTAGAACTCCTTAGCATCAGAGCATGTTAATAATGATATACAAAATACTAATGCTCTGATGGTCATTTTGAAAAATCCTTTCTTAGTGAGCCCCTAGAAGCCAAGAGGAACATATGTGCCAAATTTCAAGTTTGTAGGCTTTACAGTTCTGGAGATTTTGTGATGATACATGAGTGGTATTTTGTAGATAGATAGATAGATAGATAGATAGATAGATAGATAGATAGATAGATAGATAGATAGATAGATAGATAGATAGATAGATAGATAGATAAGGGTTGGTTTTTTTTTTTTTACCATTTTTACTGGACCTATTTCTGACTTAATTAACATTGCCTGGATGAGATGATAGTGAAGACAAATACAGAGATAATGGATTTTGTGTGGAACTGATAGTGGAAAAAGAAAGGAATGTCACGTGCTAGAAAGTAGAATGTTTATAGTTCAGGGTTAAAATGAGGAGTGCTAGGTGCTCTCTGAGCTTGGCTGTTCTCTTGCAGACGTTTTGTTACCCAGCTAGGTAACATCATCAGTGCTAGTCCTGATGGCATGACTTAGTTTGGGTAATGAGATGTTTGCAAGAAAACAACCAAGCTCAGAGAGCACCCAAGGACCCCTTAAACAGGCAAGAATTGAAAATCACTTTGTACAAAACAGAACTATAAGTCAAAGCAAATTTCCCACCCACCTCCAACAAATTTGAAGCATCCATTTCCAATTATGGCTGAAGAGATTCTTATGGAATTGGGTGAGAAATGCTATGGTGATTGTGCAGACTGCAAGTAAATGTAACTTTGACTGGGGTTTGCTCAGTGCCATAAGTCTTACAGTTATATTGCTTAGGTAAACCAACCTTGGCATAAAGCAAAAGCTGAATCCACCCAACATATTTTTATTTTTATGTCTTCTCCGCCCACCAAATCGTCCTTCCTATCCTAACCATATTAAGTCCTTCAGAACTATTGCCAAAGTTTGGAAAGAAATAGTCAAGAAGCTGCTACTATAATTCTAGCCTGCCCTCTTTTTGGACCAGGGTTATTTTAGCTGCATTGATCTAACTGAATCGAAAACTTGGTACATCTGTATTGTTGATTGGCGAGTGTGGCCATTACGACTCAAGTGCCATATTTTAACGTTCATGTTCGAAACGAGAGTGAGCGAAAGAGAGAGGGGCTTGGGTGTCCTCATTGTTTGGATCGTGTTTTGGCTTTTTGCTATTTTGATTGCATGAGTTGCCCAGAGACACACATATGTGAGAAGGGTGGCTGTATAAGTTCAACAAATGATTCAATAATCATATATATATATATATATATATATATATATATATATATATATATATATATATATATATATATATATATATATATATATGGTGTTCGGCTTGTTGGGTATTTTCCCACGTCATTGTAGTTGTTCTTTTAAAGTTGTAGCAACGTTTCAGCAGAATCTCATCTGCCATCATCAGGCTTCTGTAAATGTGTCACTCAGAGTCAGACTTTTACAGTGGTTTCAGATTTGAATTTGGGGCAGTCTATTGCTGTACAGAATGGTTTTTCTTCATCCCGATTGGTTGGGAGTCTTGGTCTGTGTTTATTGGTCTCGGAGTTTGCTGGTTCTGCTTGATTGGTGTCTCTAATATCTTCTGTCTGTTTTTGGCTCTTTTTGTATCTGATTGGCTGGCAGCATTGTGTTGCTTTAATGGAGGCCTTTAGTGCAGCTTGGCTCGGGTAAATGGATCGCTATCACAGTTGGAAGCTGGGTTTCATCTGGGTTTCATCTGGGTTTCATCCAGCTTCCTAACTAATGATAGCCGTCCATTTACCCGGTTGCTAGCTGCACTAAAGGCCTCCATTAAAGCAACACAATGCTGCCAGCCAATCAAGATACAAAAAGAGCCAAAAACAGACAGAAGATATTAGAGACACCAATCAAGCAGAACACAGCAAACTCCGAGACCAATAAACACAGACCAAGACTCCCAACCAATCAGGATGAAGAAAACCATTCTGGCACAGCAATAGGCTGCCCCAAATTCAAATCTGAAACCACTGTAAAAGTCTGACTCACAGACGGACACAATACAGAAGCCTTGATGGCAGATGGATTCTGCTGAAACGTTGCTACAACTTTAAAAGAACAACTACAATGACGGGAAAATACCCAACCAAGCCGAACACCTACATGTAAGACCCGAAAACTTAAGAAAATATATATATATATATATATATATATATATATATATATATATATATATATATATATATATATATATGATATATATTTGTTTTCTGAGGTTTTCGTGGTATTGTAGTGGATCTTGGTTATTCGGTTTTCCTGATAAAATTGGAGTATCTAGGCGATGTTTGATGAGTCTCATTCATCATCTTCAGGCTTGGCTGGCTTGTGCTTTGAGAAGCACAAAGCCGAAGACACGAGCCTGAAGATGATGAATAAGACTTCATCGAAACGTCGCCTAGATATTTCCAATTTTACGCGGAGAAAATCCGAATAACTAAAGATCCATATATATATATATATATATATATATATATATATATATATATATATATATATATATATATATATATATATATATATATATACTGATTTTCTATGCTTTGCTCCCAGAGCCAATATTCTAAACTCCAATACATGATTATATCAAAGCAGGTGATAATGTTACCATCTTTCAGTTCATGAATGAAAAAGGAGTACAGAATGACACCATCCATGGCCTATTCCACAATTGCTCATTCATACATGCATCATGGCTCATGCCCTTTGAAAACATACCTAGTGCAAAAGACTTGTTGCCAGCTGCCCATATATATATTTTTACAGCGGTAAGATTTCTCTGAAGTATAGACCCACCTCCAGGTGGGTCTTATGATATGGCTAAAGAAAACTGTACTTCGTTGCTGATTTTTCAGGGGGGAAAAAAAGAGATGACACCAAGTCCCTTCGATCAATTCTCTATACATTGCATTCACCAGTCTCGTTTGTTGGTACGTTTGAATAAATAATTCTGCAAAAGTTAACAACAGAGTAGTCACTGTGGAAGGAGCCACTCTGGGAATTCAGCCTATTAGGACAAAATAAGAAATATATTTGTCTTGCAACTAGTAGACCAACATTAAAGCTGAAGTAAATTTTAGGTTAAGGTCATACAGTGCTGATTTGATTCACTGATATATTACTCTAATGATAACAATAGCACAGAATGCTTAAATCTCAGGATGTTTACAACTTTGCACAATTACAAAGCTTAACACTAGCTGGTGTAGCTGTGACCTGGTGCCATTTTTGACCTCCACCTGATTGTAGCCATTTTCTTCAAGGACTCCTCTGTCTAGGTGGATCCAGGTCAGTATTACATAATTTAAACTGGAGAGAGAGAGAGAGAGAGTTGCTGAATTATTTACAGCCTCAAATGCTGGAGTTAACTATGTTTTGCAATACAGATATGAGATGCCACAATTTTGTCTAATGGCTAGAGAGGGTCGTCCTCCATTTTGAGGAAGAAAAGCTCTGAGGTGTAATAGCCTTTTCTAAATGCTTTGTGTTTCTGACATTAAGCATAGTCCTTACTCTTTATTGTGATGCTTAGGCTTCATTTGATGTAACTCTAATGGACAGAGTTCCAAACACTTGGAAATTGAATATTTGATTTCTAACTTAAAAAAAAAAATAGTCAGAAATTAGGTAGCTTAGCGTAAGCCATTTCTGGATCATAGTGTGTGCATCACAGTTAGAGCTTGATTAACATCTGCATGTATTATGACTGAGAAGCTGAAATCTGCCATTATCAACACAAGACATCATTGAGATATTGGCATGAATTTTATCATTTTTCAGGGTGCGTAACCAACCTTAGGTTTTTCCCCCCTAGATTAATATAAACCACTCAGTAAAGTCTCATTGTCAAACGATAAGCCTATCTTTTTAAATATGAGATTGGGCTGTGAATGCCTTCTGAAGCGTGTGGAGAAATTTTCAATTGTCATAGTTAACCCCTCTTCATCTTGAGATCTTCTGATGACACTCCCCAGAAAGCTACAGAAAGGAATTTCTACAGGTTTCTGGAGGAAACAGAGACCATTCAAATGTCCATGGAGATTCTCAATCATCCAGGTCATGGCTGTCCCAAAGTGTTTTTCCAAAAGACAGTTGGACTTTCTTAAGTTTTTTTTTTCTTCTTTCCCTTGAAAACATTTTGCTCCTCATCCAAGAAGCTTCTTCAGTTCTGGACTGAACTCAACAGAACTGAAAAAGCTTCCTGGATGAGAAGCGAAATGTTTACAAGGGGGAAAACAAGAAAGTCCAGTTGCCTTTTGGAAAAGCACACTGGGAAGACCATTCAAATGCTGCACTGATATTTCCCCCCCATAAAACTCATTGTCTGAATGTCCCCCGTAAGACACAATTATTTGATTGGAAGATTCCATTATGACCTGTGAGCTCTATAATGATAAGAAAGCCATTCTCAAGATAGTGTCCTCCACTGTATGGGGGAACGTCTGGAAGGCACCAGAATGGGAAGTCTTATCTTTAAAGATTCATAATTCCAGAATAATATTCTTTCTATAAAAATAGGACGTTTCCATTTTTTTTTCCAAAATAAATAAGCTTTAGTTTATTAAGAGCTGGTGTCAATGCTAAACAAAATACATGTCTTCCAGAAAAGAAACATTCTAGTAAACGCTTCTCTGTTTTTCTTCTTCTTTGATTTACTAAAATACAAGTGGACTTGTTTAAAATACATTATTTCTCTCTCTCTCTTAATTACATTTTTTGCTTTGAATTGTGACCATCATTCTCCTGAAAGGGACAGAAAGGAGTAGGAATATGAATATGAATATCTATATATATATATATATATATATATATTCCTACTCTTTTCTGTCCTTGTGTCTATATATAATGTTTTGGGAGTCCAGCCACAATCTGCAGCTATTCTTGTTTTGAGGGAAAATACTTGACAGTGAATAAAGAAATATATTCATCATATATCTTCTTTCTAATAAATAAAAATAATTTAAAATGCTAGAGACTATACATGACTGTTTTTATTATGTTCATATATAAATGAAATAGTTTCCAAAATACATGGAAGCAAATATTAAAGGCAGACAAACAAAAAAAATCTGTCTACTGTACTTTCCGGCAAACCCTTGCTTTTGATTCACTTTCCCCACCAAAGGTTCAGCATTAAAGAGGAATAAATGTTATATCACCATTCATGAAGTCCGTCAGGTCCTCTCTCTTGCTATTTTTTTAATTATTTTTTTTATTAAAAAGAAAGAAACGCATTGTCCCATCCTAGGAGTCAACATTCATCTTCGACTTCTCTGATTGGTGGAATCAAGCTGCTTGTAGACTTATATTGGTTGATGTGATTGGCCACGTGAGTGGTCATGGGCTTGATTTGAATGTTTCTGGGATAGGCATTATCCGATTCATCTGTAAACCATTTCTTTTCTGCTAAAGAGTGGAAATACGGGAAGGAAGGAAGGAAGGAAGGAAGGAAGGAAGGGGAGAGGGAGAGAGGAAGGGAGGGAGAGAAAGAGAGAGACAGAAAGAGAGAGAAAGAGAGAAAGAGAAGCGTCATTTGTGCCATGCCAAAAGCAGTTGAGAAAAAATGCATTTTAGGCTCTGTTGCAAGGTGGTTCAAAGCAATCAAATAGGAAGCGACTTTGAATAATGACTAGCGGCGAAGAGCAGTAGGTTTCATAATAAACCTGAGAACATTGGTTAGGTGAAAGGATGAAAGGCTGGCTTGAAGGCAAAGAGTTGAAAAGAATGGGGAGGTGGCTGACTTATTTATGGAAGGTGACCAACTTCTGGAAATGTGAGCATTAGTGATGTGCCACTATGAGGAAAGGGCTACACGGTTGAGATTAGAAAAAGGAATGCGCTGGCTGCGATAAAATTTCCCTGTAAAGAAATGAGCTCTTTGGGGAATTTTCAACATTGCTGAATATTGTAATCTTTTATTTCACTCACTGCTGAGGATTCAGTTATTTGATATCCTTGAATGGCTGAAGTAGAGTTGTTGATACTGGCAACATCTGAAAATGACTGTTTGATGAGCCTGGTTGTGCTCTCATCAGAAAAACAACATGCATGGGGTTTGTGGGAAATGGCCATGGAAAGCTATTCTTCATCACAATTGAGCAGTAATTTAATTGCACTTCTTAGCATATAGTGGACTATATATATTTATTTGTATCCTGCCTTTATTATTTTTACAGATAATTCAAGGCAGTGAACATATCCTACCCTACCCTACCCTACCTTATCATACCCTATTCCATTCTTATTCCATATTCTCTTCTGTTCTGTTATCTTTTTATTCCATATTCTGTTCTGTTCTGTTCTATTCTCTTCTATTTCCATCTTCTCTTCTCTTCTCTTCTCTTCTCTTCTCTTCTATTCCATATTCTGTTCTGTTCTGTTCCATATTCTGTTCTATTCCATATTCTGTTCTGTTCTATTCTAATTCTATTCTATTCTATTTTATTGTCTACTATTCTATTCTATTTCTATTCTAATCCCATATATTCCATTCCATTCCATTCCACTCCATTCCTTGTTCTATTCTATTCATTCCATATTCTATTCTATTCTATTCTATTCTATTCTATTCTATTCTATTCTGTTCTATTCTATTCTATTCTATTCTATTCTATTCTATTCTATTCTATTCTGTTCATTCCATTGCATATTCTATTCTATTCCTGTTCTATTATACATATACATATGTGTGTGTGTGCGTGTCTGTCTGTCTATCTATTTGTCTGTCTGTCTTGCTCTCTCTTTCCCTCCCTCTCTGTGTGTGTGTGTGTGTGTGTGTGTGTGTAGGAAATGTCTATCTACATGCATTTTGATGAGAATTTACACCACCCCCACCCCAAACCCCCTTCCCAAACATTAATTCTAACACACAGATTGGAACAGATTTTTCTGATTAGCACATGGACAAGTGATAAAGAATCAGAAATTGGCTGGTTTCCCCATGCCTGGAAACAAACAACAAAATGACGACAACAATCAGTGAAAAGAGATAGAATGAGTAGGGGAAAACACCAAGCCAAGTTTCATTGACTTAGATCAGGGGTCTTCAAACTTGATAGCTTTAAGACTTGTGGACTTCAACTCCCAGAATTTTTCCTCTAGTCATGTTAGCTCAGGAATTCTGGGAGTTGAAGTCAACAAGTCTTAAACTTGCCAAGTTTGAAGATCCTTAACTTAGATCAATGAAAAAGATACCCTTTGGATGAGAAGAGAAAGTTTGAGTTGGGCCATTTGCTTTGGCTTTCAATATGTTGCCAGCATCAACAGAATGGCCTCGGTGACGAACCAGGTTCTCCAACCTAGTTGCCCATAAAAGGCCATTTTTTCAGCCCCAGCCATTATCTAATCCAGGGGTGTCAAACTCGCGGTGTCACATGGTCGTCACGTGACGTATTATGACTTTTCCCCCCTTTGCTAAACCGGGGGTGGGCATGGCCAACACGTGATGCATCCAGGCCGTGGGCCACAAGTTTGACACCCCTGGTTTAATCAACTGCTTAGAAAGAAGCACCTTTGCAGCTTTTACACAAGACATTCCTGTGGAAGAAGCAGCCAGGGTAGCAGCCAATCCAGTGATTTAATCTGCCTGACATTCAACGAAATCCTTCCTGATGTGGTGACACATTGACTGACTTTGTAGTCGGAACTGGCTGTTAACTTCTGCAAGGTTTTCATCAAGCTACATAAGTGAGAAATTTAGATGACACTTTCTCCCCTCTGCATTTTGTTACCACTCATTTTATTTTGCTTGTGGACGTCCTTTTTTTCTCTGTGTTCCTTTCCATCGCAAAGGCAGGTGCTCCTAAATTCCTGGGTCTTTAATTAAGTTTGCTCTGATTTGAACAGATCAGCCAATAGGAATTCATCATGTGAAAATCCTGCACTGCAAAACTGACTAAGCGCCCTAAATTACTCTTCCAGACAAAATGACAAAGTTACAATCTGTTCTAAGATGATCTACAGCTTGGCAGATTCCGACGGTGTCTTTCTATATTCATTTAACTCTTTTCTTTTCATTATTATTATTATTATTATTTGGCCAAGCAAGGGTGGCTGTTGTTGTATTTTTACACATATACAGGCATCTATCTTTTAAAGTCCTCAGAACATTTGAACAGTTAATGAGGCTTGGGAAGGAAGCAAAGGAGCTTTCAGATGGAGTGGGTTTCTAGAAGGTTGCAGTGGGGAAACCGTACACTTCAGAAATAATTTCAGCTCCATTTAAAAAAGCATTTAGTTCAAGTATGACGCACCAACCATTATGCATTTGTGGAAACCAATTTTGCATGAGCTACACATCTTTTCGAGATGTGCTTAAAACGTGATAGTTCGTCTGTTTTACAAGCCTTGTGTGTTCACACAAACACTTTTGAACGGCTTTGTATTTAAAATGAAAGAAAGAAACTGAAACGAGCGTATGCTGAATCTCTTGTTTCTTCTATCAGGCTGGTGTTTTGCTAGAACTGTTGTCTTAAAATGCTTCGCTTTTTACATAAAGGAGACCTTGGATTAGATATCTGGGAATCTGGGAAGTGATGAAAGTTTTAGACTGATAGGAGGACACCCCAAATTACATTCATTCCTAATCCTGGAAACTCAAACTACCTTTCAGCCCAACCAACCCAACTGGAAAAATAGGAGAACACACCACATGGAGCTCCTGAATGAAAGATCAAATATAAATCAAATAACTAGGATTAAGCCTGAAGAAGGAAAGTTACTTATCCTGATCATGCACACAACCTATTTCATATAGGTGTTCCCATCTTAAAAATGTCTGAAGTGGAAGTAGGTAGAATCTAGTTCTTCCTTTCATAAAGACACCTTCATGTTCTGGATTAAGGTTTTAAAATGAAGGCAAAGCACAGAGATATTCGTTGTTGTTTTTTTGCTGCTACGCCAGCCTGTTTCACTGGTATCAATCTTGAGCAAAGAGGCAGGTGGTCATAATTTTCAGCAAAAAAAACACATGTTTTTCCTGATCTTGTCAATCCTGTTCCAACATCCTTTGGAAGAGGTCTTTCCCTGAGAGTGACTTGAGTTTTGCTTGAAGCAAAAAACCTAAATATCTAATTTTGTAATTCAACAGGTTAGGTTTTGTTTCATCCCCAGTATTTTGGTATTTTTATGAATATTGTATTAGGTTAACTGTAATTATAATTTGGTTACTATTGCTGCTGCTATTAGTACCCCTACTCATTTCTTTCTCTCCTTGTTTCATTTAACTTTTATTCTCAAACCTTAGGTAATTCTGCCTAGCAAGCTGAATGAATTGTTGATTAACTGGACTCACATATCCATCAGGCAAAACTACAGGTTGTCCTCAACATATGACCACAATGGAGCCCAGCGTTTCTGCTGTTAAGTGAGGCATTTATTAATTGGGTTTTGCCCTATTTTACATCTTTTCTTGCCGCAGTTGCTAAGTGAGTCACTGCAGCTGATAAGCTACTAATGGGGTTATTAAGTGAATGTGGCTCCCCCATTCACTTGTCTGAAGGTTACATAAGGGGACCCCAGGACCCCGGGACACTAAAACCGTCATAAATATGAACCAGTTTCTAAATGTCTGAATTTTGATCACATGACCATGGGCAAATAGCAATAGCAATAGCACTTAGACGTGCTTTACAGCCCCCTCTAAGCGGTTTACAGAGTCAGCCTCTTGCCCCCAACAATCTGGGTCCTCATTTTATTCACCTTGGAAGGACAGAAGGCTGAGTCAACCTTGAGCCTGGTGAGATTCGAACTGCCAAATTGCAGGCAGCCGTCAGTCAGCAGAAGTGGCCTGCAGTACTGCACTCTAACCACTGCGCCACAGAGGCTCCTTCATGCTACAAAGGTAACTAGGTAACTATGAAAAACCACCATAGGTCATATTTTTCAGTGCCGTTCTAATTTTGAACCATCACTAAATGAACTGTTGTTAAGTCAAGGACTACCTGCACTTCAGCTGAGCTAAAAAAAACACAGCACAGCTCACTGGGGAAGGGTCGATTTTGAGCCCTGTGCATGCGCGATTTGTGTGTTTGGTGCGTGCACGCAATAGCCATGCTTGCACAGCTTACCAGCCTTGATTAAGACGGCGGAGTTTGAGCACTGCACCTGCATGTGTGAAGCAAGCTCCAAACCAATAGGAACATTTTTTGAAACACACCACTGATTCCCATCCTGGGCTTGACACCACATAGATTGTCTTTCATTACAGCCTTGTTTTGTTTTTTTATCTGGACCTGAGTAGGCAAAGATAAAATCTCAGGAGGTGTGTTTTCCTTCCCATTCTTGGATCTGATATTCTGCCTACTCTTTCTGTTTCCTTGCTCCCGTGGAGGTCACCAAGATTCATAGGACTTGTCTAGATACCATCTTAATTACATTTTAAAGACCCCACCAGCCATGGCTTGGGTTCTTCTCCTTTCCAAGCAAGTAGATGCCTACTTGAAAGTCAAGACAGAGGAATTCATTAACAGTAACCTATTCTCTCATAGTCTCAAGGAGAATCTTTTGGAATTCCTGGAGAATCAGGTTGCCCAAACTTTCATTTGTGAAATGTTTAGGTCCTCCAGGAATCCTTTCACTAAGCGGTTGTATACCTTAAGTAGTCTGTGCTTAGTAAGTTTCTCAGAAGATGGGTGCGATTCCAAATCTATTTCTTCGGAATTGCATTCTTGAAATTATTTATCATCTTTGAAGAACGTTGTCTAGTTAGTGACCATTTTGGAATTTCATTTGCCTGCTGGGAGGATTAATCAGCATATCACCCAAAGTGTGAAGAAACTTCATTCTCCAGGTATCCCTTTGTTAATCCCTAGTTCTCAACTTTTGTTCTCACATGGCTTAGGAGGACAAGCCATTGGAGTCATTTGCAATTAGTGGCTTGCTTACGCGAACATCAAAAATTAGATTGCCCTCTGCAGTAACGTGAAGACCAGCTGGTCCGCACACATGCATGTGACAGAACCTAGAAGAGAACAGCTGGCCGGTGCGCATGCATGCCAGACCAGTTGGACGCCACAAGCATGAAGGAACCCGGAAGTGCCATTGGCTGCCGCACACTGGCCAGTTTTTCTCTTCTGGGTTCTGGCGCTCCGGTACTCATGTTCCAGTTTCGGCACTTGCCGAAAAGGTTAACCATCACTGGTATAGGGGATCATACGTTAATTAACCCACGTCTCCAACAACCTTACCGATTCATGAAACCAAGTTGTAAATGTTGCCTGGAAAAGCCGTCAAATGCTAATAACAAAATCCTTTAAAGTTTAAACCAAAGGTGTGAAACTCAATTTCATTGAGGGCTGCATCAGGGTTGTGTTTGACCTTAGGGGGCCAGGGTGGGTGTGACCAGGGTGGGCATGGCCAGATCAATGTCACTTGTGCTGGGGGCACCTGTGGTGCCCCAAGCACTCTGCCAGCGAAAACAGGCTCCCAAGGTCCATTTTTGACTGCAATGGCCTCCTGCAACCCTCTGCCAGCAAAAGTGGAGCTTGGGAGGGCCACATTTTCACTGGCAGAGTGCTGGCACAGGCTGGTCCTTCACTGTTTCCAGGGCAGGCCTGTAGGCCAGATCTAAGCATCCTGTGGGCTGGATCCACCCCCCCCCAGGCCTTGAGCTTGACACCTCTGCTTTAAACTCACAGCAAACCTAAGAATGAATTAAACACAGATTTCAAACTGTAAACACGTACACATAGCCACACCCTTCATGAGTCACACACTAGAACCAGCACGAATTCACACTCAAGCCCCTCAAGCCCACACCAAGAACCAGACCTCCTATAAAACAACTTCTCTGTACCACATTTTCTCTGATCGCAGTAGCCCTTAGATTTATATACCGCTTCACAGTGCTTTTACAGCCCTCTCTAAGAGCTTTACAGAGTAGCCTCTTTTCCCTAACAATCTGGGTCCTCATTTTACCCATCTCGGAAGGAGGGAAGGCTGAGTCAATCTTGAGCATGGTGAGATTCGAACTGCCAAACTGCAGTCAACCGGCAGCCAGCAGAAGTAGCCTGTAGTATATTGCACTCTCACCACAGTGCCACCATGGGCAAAGTTCTGTTTTGGGGAATTAAAAAAACCTCCATTCCTCACAGCTGTCTGGATTTCATGTTTGCTCTTACGCAACCCCTGCTTGAGACTGTAGGTCTCTGCATCCAGGCCAGTAGATCCGAAGGTGGCATTAAAGATGGCTTAGGGGACCAATCAGCATCCACCACTGGGATTCATTTGGCCTTCTAAACTAGAATTGTGTTTGCTGGTTTGAGACTTGAGGGCCTCCGTTTGGACTTCTTTCTCATTGAGAATTTGGCTTCACAGAAGGTTAATTTCTGGTCCATTGGCCTTCCCAAACCAACAGATTAGCTGTGATCCTCTCTGTTTTGAGCACATTGTGGAACTTTTCCCCCTGGTGCATTTTTGGTTTCTAAAAATGCAAATGGAAAGTGCTTTCATACGAACACTCACTTCCTTAGTTGGCCGAAACCGGATAAAGCATTCACAGAAGAAGAAAATAGGTCAAAGGGCCAAACCAGAAAAATACCAGCACAATTTCACATCAATTTCACCATTTGGAAAGGAAAGATGGCTGGCAGTGGACATATATAGAGATAGAAGAGGGGAAACAGACAGGAGGAGATGGAATCATGGGGACACACATTTTTCCATCATCTAAGTTGCTAAGTACAAAGACACGTGCAGCAGCTGGAAATGCAAGCGGATGAAAACGTTTAGAAACAAAAGGAATAGGAATATATATATAAATTTATATATACGGCAACAGGTAAGCTAGTTTACTCTATGTTTAGAAGTAAGGCAGAAAGAATAAAAGCAGCAACAAACCCAAAACGAAGAGGGAAACCAAAAGAGAAGCAAACAAAAACAAATACAAATCAAAACTGGATTGAGGTTGGTAAGGTAGTCTTTAATGTGTCACAAGTTTTCACAAGGACAAAGTTGGAGAAGGGAAGAAAAAAAATAAAACCCCATAGCGGTTGTCTAGCTCATGCAAGAACCAGCGGTGGTCATACCTTGGTCCATCCTATTCATCCTTGTGGCACTTTAGGAAGAGAAGTATATAAGCTATATAAATTTTCAAAAAGGCGTTTAAACGGTCACATGTCCCACTGAGCACTTTAACTGGCACATCCTTGGCAGTCTCTGAGAAAATGCCCAATGGCAAAGTCAGTGTGGTGGGTAGGAGGGGCGGTTATTTTCCAAAAAAATATATATATACATAGCACATAGAATCATAGAGTTGGAAGGGACCCTGGAGATCTTCTAATCCAACCCCTTGCCCAAGGCAGGGGTTCTTATACCATCCTGGACTAAATGGTATACACGAGCGCATGAATTTAACTTATGTGATCGAGGATTGGTAGAAGAGGACTAATATTGCTTTCCAGTTGGGACTGGAATATGGATGTTTATGAGGAGAAGAAGATTAGGAACCTGACATGATTCCCAGCAATCGTATCTCCCAAATAATAAAAAAAAAAAAGAGAGAGAGGAAGTCTTTGTGCATCACTCTCATTGTGGTTAAACCAGAGTTTGTCAGTAAAAGTGCTTGGCTTCATTGTCAATTCACACAGCAAGCTTGAATAATCAACATGCTTTTGGGAGAAGTGGAGGGGAAGGGCATGCCTACAGTAGCTAGCAAATCTTCCTAGCCCCAATATATGCAACTTTCTAAAACACAGAACACATGCGAGGCAAACAACTGGCTCTCTCTACAAAAAAAAAAAAAAGAAGAAGAGGGGAGGGAAGGAATTGTACAATTGCAAGGGAGTCACTTTCTGCAGCGAAGTGGGGAAAAAAATGTGGGGCAGAATTTCAAAGTGCAGCATGGATGGCTTAGAAACATAACTTCTGCATGTTCAATTTGGAGTCCATTCCTTCCAGTCGCCAATAAATGGACTGCAGTGGCAGGTAGCTTGGCCAGGGTCTTTCAAACAACGTGATGAAGCTGCAACAAATAAAATAAGAGCAGCGAGGGAATATGTTTGGGATTTTGGTAATGTCCATGCCGAGGACTGTGAAATATCAGAGTTTGTCTTGCCTAGGTTTTGAGAACAGGGTTTTCTCAAATTGTTTTGTTGAAAATATCAGCATATTGCAAAAAAAGACTAAGAAGAATAAGATGGCCTCAAAAAAAAAAAAAAAAAAAGGAACATGCCCCATAGGCTGTATTTATGCGGCCTGTAAATATGCTTGTTGCAACACGCAACAGGGAAGAATTAAGCAGCAGTGTTGTTTGCACATATACACACCACCAATAATGCAGCTGGATTAACGGGCAAATAAGGAGCAATCTACAAAGCATCACCAACCTCCAGAAGTGTGAGATCAGTTGAGTGGCAAGTGGGCTGGGTAAATGAATGCTAGGGGGCCTATTAAGAAAAATATGCTATGATTCCGACAGAAGAGAAGCTCAGAGCTGACCTGTGGGGCTCTTGGTTGTCTCTGAACTTGGTGGTTTTCTTGCAGAAGTTTTATTATTCAACTAGGTAATATCAGTGATAGAAGGGAATGAGGTTTGTGGATCAGAGAAAGGAGCGGGAGGTGGAAGGAGGAGAAGGACTGTGGGATCCTTAGTGTTCTCTGAACTTGGTGGTTTTCTTGCAGGGAATGGGTTTGTGGACCAGGTGAAGGGATAGGAGGAGGAGGAGGAGGAGGAGGAGGAGGAGGAGGAGGAGGAGGAGGAGGAGGAGGAGGAGGACTGTGGGATCCTTAGTGTTCTCTGAACTTGGAGATTTTCTTGCAGATGTTTCATTACCCAACTAGGTAACATCAGTGATAGAATGGAACGGGTTTTGTGAAGCAGAGAAAGGAGAAGAGGAGGAGGAGGAGGAGGAGGAGGAGGAGAAGTTCTGTGGTGTGCTGGGGTGCTCTCCAAACTTTCTTGCACATGTTTCATTACCCACCTAGGTAACACCATCACGTCTGCAAGACAACAACGGCACTATGTCTACATATGGACACCTATTGTTCTGGAAGTAAAATATTTTTGAGTGATGAGAGGGGTGTGGATCCAAAAATAAAAAGTGCTCCTGTGTTTGGAAACACTCCTAAGGTGTGTTGAATTCAACCCTTAGTTGAAACACTGAATAAGGAAGTGAGATTTGGCAAATCTATTAGAGTGGTTACCAAAGGGCAGAGAAGGCAACCTGTTTGGTGGGTTCTTTTTAATCTTTTAAAATCGGCTGGTACAGGTAGTCCTTGACTTACGACCACAATTGAGCCCACAATTTCTGTTGCTGAGTGGGTTTGTCAAGAGGGTTTTGCCCCATTTTACGACCTTTCTTGCCACAGTTTTATAAGTGAATCACTGCAATTAAACAGTTAGTAGCACAACTGTTGAGTGAATCTGGTTTCCCTCTTGATTTTGCTTGTTAGAAGGTCGCGCAAAAGGGGATCCCATGACCTCTGAATGCTGATCACGTGATTGTGGGGATGCTACAAAGGTTGTAAGTGTGAAAAACGGCCATAAGTCACTTTTTTTCAGTGCCGTGGTAATTTTGAATGGTCGCTAAGTGAACTGTTGTATGTTGAGGACTTCCCTATATTTTTCACTGTCAAACAGTCTCGCCAAGTCTATTAGCTAAGACCTGATCCCACCCTTTCTTCAAGGTGTGTGTCTTTCTTGAGGTGTTCACTAAATTAAAAATCTCCCAAGCAGGGAGGGGGAAAAAATCCCTCACTTAGACTTATATACTGCTTTATAGTGCTTTACTTATATACTGCTTTATAGTGCTTTACTTATATACTGCGTTATAGTGCTTTATAGTGTTTTACAGAGTCAGCCTTTTGCCCCCAACAATCTGGGTCCTCATTTTACTGACCTCAGAAGGATGGAAGGCTGAGTAAACCTTGAGCCAATCAGTCAGGATCGAACTGCTGACAGGGGGCAGAGTTAGCCTGTAATACCGTATTCTAACCACTGGGAGGGAGGGAGGGAGGAAGATAACAATAGCACTTAGACTTATATACCACTTTATAGTGCTTTACAGCCCTCTCTAAGTGGTTTTACAGAGTCAGCCTCTTGCCCCCAACAATCTGGGTCCTCCTTTTACCCACCTTGGAAGGACGGAAGGCTGAGTCAACCTTGAACCTGGTGAGATTCAAACTGCCAAATTGCAGGCAGCTGGCAATAAGAAGAAGTAGCCTGCAGTACTTCACTCTAACCACTGCACCACAATGGCTCATGTGCTTAAAGAAGGAAAACTTTCTGCTCTGGTTTGAATATTCTACATATGCTCCTTGGCTATATGAATAAGCTTTTTACCTCATTTATTTTGTACACCAGGTGACAAATTCACCTTTTATTAGAAGTCAAAGTCTCCGGAAGGAATATCCTAATGAGTTGCATTCAATATTTATGAATTATGTGTAGCACTTCATCCCGGATGTCAAAAAGGGAGAGGAAAATATAGTTATTCGTGTGATGGGCTAGATGGGACTTTTAATATGCAAGCGGATATTTTTTTAAAAAATCTAAAAGAAAAAAAGGTTAAATCACTACAACGGGGAAAATGACATCCCTGACCATATTTTGATAGATTGGTATTAAAGGGAAGAAGGCACTGTGATAAGGCTAACGTTGCTTTAGTGTAACAGCATGTGTGTAAGATTGTGGGGAAAAGCAACAACAATGGTGGGCAAGACACATACTATCCAGGGGTAGGATTCAACCAGTGTAACAACCGGTTTGGTGAGTGCGCACTTCATGCACACTTTGTGTGCACACATACAGCATTTGAAAACCACTCATTTTCAGCTCTAATACTTATCTTCTACCGTGAGTAAAAACAGCTGAGGCGCGGCAATCCATTGTGCCGCACGAATCAGCTGAATTGCAAAACACAGAAATAAAGCACAGGAAAGAGTAGGGGTGGGTGGGTGTGACCAAATGACCACCGGAACAATCGGTTCACGTGAACCAGGCTCAACCGGTAGAATCCCACCCCTGATTCTATCTGCAGTCCAAGGGACTGAATTTTTCACATCTCCCTGGTAAGTTTCTTGCAAAATTATTCCGTTGGGAGAATCCCGACTTCAGGTGTTTGACTGTGAAATCTCTCTCTCTCCCCTCCCCCCACTCCAACTCGTACCTTAAGTAAACTTATCTCTGAAGTTGACTTCTTTCCAAAAACAAAAACAAAAACCACACCCAAAATTATCTCACCAGAGAGGCAAAATTGTTCTGCTTTTTAGCAGTTCGCTCCTTATCAATCTGCTCTGCATTGTACATGAGGTTTGGTCTGTCTGCCTGGTTGCTGTTGTGCTTAAAAGGGTTTCATGGTATCAAAATAAAAAATGACAGCCCCATGCATGCTGTCATACGTATGCCAAGTATGTGTATAAAATGGGGGATCCATGGGGAAAGCCGAGGACAACAGGGGAAGCTGATTATTGGACACACCAATTAGGAAAGGATGAGTGGTGGATACAGCTTCACACACAGGGAGAGGAGAGACATGAGTCAAAGTCTATCTTCTTGCACGTACTTCTGCTTTTCCCGGGATTCTCTGGACTTTGGGCGGTTCTGTCGATTCGCCGTAGCTGGCAGAGAATGGACTGAAGAGCTTTTCTTGCTAGATGCGTACGAAGAGTGGGAAGAGTGAGAGAGACTCGCCCGAGACTGGCCGGCGTTGTGGTCGTACTGCATCAAGCAGAAGATCCAGTCAGTCGGAACCAGTTCGAATTCATAAGGTGGGTTGGCTATAACAAAACTGGAAAAGAAAAGGGAAAAAAAAACACAAGAAGAAATGGATGGAAACCTATCCAGGAGAGACGCAACCTGGAATTAAGGAGAAACTTCCTAACAGTGAGAACAATTAACCAGTGGAATGGTTTGCCTCCAGAAGTTGTGAAAGCTCCAACATGGGAGGCTTTCAAGAAGAGACTGGACAACCATTTGTCTGAAATCATATTGGGTTTCCTGCTTGAGCAGGGGGCTGGACTAGAAGACCTCCAAGGTCCCTTCCAGTTTTGTTATTCTGTAATTCTGATACTTTATTATTCTGTTTGTTATTCTGTTATTTATTTCCCTTTCATTATCTTTCTAGGTTCTGAGCTGTACATGAGTTCTTTCTTTCTTTCTTTCTTTCTCCCTCCTTCCTTCTCCCTCTCTCTTTTCTTTCTTCCTTCCTTTTCTTCTTTCCTTCTGACTCTCTTTCCTCCCTCTCTCTCTTTCTTTCTTTCATTTCTTCCTTTTCTTCCTTCCTTCTGTCTCTTTCTTTCCCTCATTCTTTCCCTCTTTCTTTCCCTCTTTCCTTCCTTCCTTCCTTCCTTCCTTCCTTCCTTCCTTCCTTCCTTCCTTCCTTCCTTCTTTCTTTCTTTCTTTCTTTCTTTCTTTCTTTCTTTCTTTCTTTCTTTCTTTCTTTCTTTCTTTCTTTCTTTCTTTCTTTCTTTCTTTCTTTCTTTCTCTGCCCATCTCACTGTTCCAGCAACTCTGTGCAGCTCCTAGAATAATAATAACAAAAAGTAATAAAAAGGATAATACAAAACATTTAAAATTAGGAAAAGTTTAAAAAAAAACACCAAGAGGAGAGGCCACATGGTGGCAGGGATCTTCTACTGTGTCAGCCACCACCAGCCTATTGGGGCCCAGGTCAACCAGCAGAGGCAAGTTTTAGGCTCTCCCAGAAGGCCAAGATTGTCGAAGCGGCCCTCACCTCCAGCAGGAGACACTTCCAGGGGGTTGGGGCTCTTCCCCTGGACCCCACCAGTCAAAGTTCTTTGACAGACAGGATCTGGAGTAGGCCTTTCCTGCTGGAGCAAGTGGGATAGACCAATCCTATTTAGGAGACATGGCTGTATCCCGGCCATAAAGAGCTTTATAGGTGATAAACAAAACCCTGAGTTGGATCTGGAAGCGGCAACCAGTACAGCTAGTGTAGCCTCAGTGTGATATGGGCCAACTGAGGGGTTCTCCAGAACCTTCTACGCCGCGGCATTCTGCACCCATTGCAGCTTCCTGGGCTGCAAAAGTCACCCCAAAAAGACAGCAGGTTGCAAGCTTGCTTCTTTGAATGCCTGTTAGGCCTTAGATTAAAGAAACGAGAAACAGATGCAACTCTTAATCTTAATTTTGTTGCTTGCGTATTGCCTCTGGGTTACAGAAGGCAGGTTGTAAATCCATCAGGAGAGCCCTCCCCTTAAAGACCAGAAAGAGAAGTACAGTATGAAATCTTTCCAGAACAAATAAATTTGTTAACCAAAGCTGCTTTCCAAAAGTTGCTGAATTTTCAGTTGGAAGCACCCCCAGGTTTGAGGTTTAGTTGGGGGTGTATACTACTAGACAGGCAGTCCTAGAGTTGCAACCACAACTGACTCTCAAATTCATGTGAAACATTTGTTGAGCGAGTTTGCCCCATTTCGCCACTTTTCTTGCCACCGTTGTTAAGTGAATCCCTGCAGTTGTTAAGTTGGTCACCCCGTTGTTGAGTGAACTTTGCTTGTCAGATGGTCGCAAAAGAGGATTGCTTGACCCCCCCCAGGACACTGCAACCGTCATAAGTATGAGACAGTTGCCAAGCATCTTGAATTTTGATCGTGTGACCGTGGGAAGGCGGCATGTGAAAAATGGTCACTTTTTTCCCTGCCGTTTTAACTTTGAACTTCTGTACATTGCTTTTATGCACAGTACAATGTGCCCAGTGGTGGGATTCAATTTTTTTTACTACTGGTTCTGTGGGCATGGCTTGGTGGGCGTGACAGGAGAAGGATTCTGTAAAATCTCCAGTCAGAGGTGGGATTTGCCGGTTCTCTGAACCAAGGGTGGGATTCAACCATTGTTATTACCAGTTCCGGTGACCACGTTTTGCTGCGCGTGCGTATAAAACAACCTTAGGCTGTGCTGCCCAGACAGCTGACAAATGCTGCGCGTGGGTGCGCAGCGTTTGAAAAGCCTACTTTTCCCTGCTTTTTCAAGCTTAGCTGTGCCGCGCAAAGCAGCTGAGGTTGAAAAAGCAGGAAATAAAGGACAGGTAAGAGCCCGGGTGGGCAGGTGGGCCAAATAGCAGCAAACACAGAACCGGTTTGGTGTTTGCTGCTCTTCAGAGCTACTGGCTCTATAGAATCGGGCAAAACTGGTAGCATCCCACCCCTGCTCTGAACTACTCAAAATTTCCACTACTGGTTCTCCAAAACTAGCCAGAACCTGTTGAATACCACCTCTGAATGTGCCAGATTTCCTCAAATTCAACAACTGTCCTCAACGACAAGTTATATGACAGATATATAATAAACACAATGGATTGGGCTGTGTGGATTACCATTCATTCCACCACTTCGATCTAAAGGGACAGCACAACAAAATCCAGGACTAAGGTTAAATTACAATTCATGTTCATCCCCCAGGCCCTCAAAAACTCTTCTTCCTTTCCTTTCAACATCTCACTCAAGAGAGAATTGTGGGAAATTTAAACGTTCTGGTTGGCAGGTCCTATCAAACACAGAGTGTTTTTAACGCAGAAGTCTATTTCTATTTATTTCTGTCCAGAAGCAAAGAGGTATCTGTTGCTATCAGGGGTAAAGGTATTGAACAACTATTTTCTGCATTAAAAAACAAACAAAACAAAACACAATGAATGGTTGGAAACATTTAAAATAATAAGGATCAGGTTCCAAAGTTTACACATACCGTTTCGTGCATTGGCTAGGCGTGCTTGAGTTGAAATCTCTTAATCGGTATATTCCAAAGCAGAGCATATTGTAAGTTTTCAAAGCTTTACAAAATAGATCTCCATAACAACCACCATCCTGGGAAACAATAAGTAAACAAACAAATGCATAAAAGAAATGTCATTCCCCCCCTCCAATGCCTCAGTTATCACTATGACACAGAACATGAGATAAATAATTTACAGTAAATTGGTAGTTCCTTGCCAAAGAAAGAAAAAACGTGTAAGGGAATCTGTTGCGAGTAAGAGACAATTCCTCGATGAACTGTCTCATTTAAATGTTTAATCTCGGAGCAGCTAATAAATATGTGCACAACCACCCTAACCACAATCAAAGAATGGGAAATGGGGATACCAATTGAACTTTATTTGAAATGAATTCCGGGGACTTCCGGTTTGTCGGCCGCGGCGGCAGGATTTGCGGCTGCGCGATCCCTGCCGCGCTAGCCGTTTTGGGGCTCCGACCCAGCCGGTGCGGAGCTAGGCTGCCCTGCAGGGGCAGCTGAAGGTAGGGAGATCCGGAGAAGGGTTTGGGGTGCTGCAGACCCCCTCCCTGGCCGGCAGAACCCCCTTTTCCCAGGACGGTGCAGCGGCGGTCCGTAATGGCCGCCACAAAGAAGCTGGCAGCCGGGTAAGAATGCGCAGGAGGAAGTGGAGAAAGTGATTGAGAGGAGAAAGTTTTTCTTGGCTCCTAGGACTCTAAGACATATTTAATAAAATTCCTGAAAAGTATGACTTTCTGAATAATACCTGCCAGAAGAGGAAAAAGCGGCTGCTTGAAGGTGCTGAAAGGATAGCTTTCCCTCTTTTCCTACGGAATAAATAACTGGATATTAAGAAACCTATTTTTAGGTGGAAATTGGTTTTAAGCGATGAGTGGGAAGAGAGAGGATTAAAAGAAAATATTTGTATGCTAAGATTTGTTGGAGCAGATGCCTTAAGGATTTGAAGACTAGAATATATTGTAACAAGACTTTAAACAGATTTGGACTTTCTTTCTCTTTGATTGATATCACCCCAGAAGGAGAAAGTGAGAACTCTGCCTTGGTTTGGACTGATTGATAACTTTGGGACTGTTTTATCTTTTTATTTTCTTTTGAATATTCTGGTTGTTGTAAGAAGAAAGAAGGAGAAAAGAAAAGAAAAGATTTATAATGGCTCTTTCTGTTGAGGAACTAAGAAATGGTGTGGAAGAAGCTTTCCTTTTCTTAGAAATGGCGCTTACTAATTATCAACAAAAATTACAACAGATGAAGACAGCAGAGGAACAAGAAAGAAAGGAAGGAGCCATCTTTAATGAATCTCAGAATTTGATCCAGAAAAAGGAAGAGAGAAAGAAAAGAAAAGAAGAGAAAAGAAGAAAACTAAAGGATTTAAGGACTTAAGATCTAAAACAACATTTAAGAAAGGGAAAAATAAAGTGCAAAACCAATATGATGATTGTAAACAAAGGGGAAAAGAAATACGACAGAGAAGGGAAGCCGGTAAGGCAGAGGCTAGAAGAAGGGGGGTAGAAAGGTTTGTTGGGAAAAGAAAGAAAGGGAAAAGGTGGAGAAAAGCTACAACGTTTTGAAATTAAATGGAAAAAAGGAATTTTTATGGATAATGGATAAAGTATAATTTAAAAAAAAAAAAAGATTTTGCAAGGTACATAAGATGAGATGGTAGTATTGCAATGGTTTAAGAGTTGATAAGAGATTAAAATGTTAAAATGTTTAAAAATGATTGGTTTTAAAACTTAATAATAGGAGAGGTTTAGAATATTGTTTTAATTAAAGAGTTTAATAAAATTATGGTATTGATGTTATTATAAAACTTTTATTATAGTATTTCTTTTTAATATTTGGATTTATTCTCTAATTATGCACTTAATTGTGTTGGATGTATTAGTTAGATAGAATGTACCAAGCAAAATCTGATTGGGTATTAGATATTATTTTAAAGATTAATTTGATTAACTTAGGGGAGATAGAAAGGCATCATACTCTGATTAATGATTTCAGGAGAAACTGATTTTCTTTTTTTCATAAGGGATGAGACAAAGGGATGATAAAAAATGGACAAAAGATACAAATATAATGATTTAAACTAAGATGATTAATTAAGGTAGAATTAAGAAGTGTGAAATATGTGGAGAAGTTAATATAGAAGGCTTAGAATGGTAAATAAAATAAGTAATGATATGTAAGATGAGCATGAATATAATTGAAGTCCATGAAGAGAGAGACACCTGGGTCCAAGTTACTTTCCAAAAGATATTTTTTTATGTTTTGTGTGTTGTGTGTATATGTTTTTTTGGGGGCGAATTGGTAAAAACTTGTAGAAATATAGAATGAGAATAATGGTAACTAAGTCAGAAAGAAACAGATGAAATAATAATAATGATATTGAATAAGAGTAAAGAGAAGTAAAGAGAAATTGAATAAGAGGTTTTGGTATATTATATGGAAATGGTTTAAAACAGAATCATAATTTATCTGACTTGTTAAATTTACAAGGAAAAAGGTTTAAACATGTAATGAATAATGATAATTTGTGTGTTTTAAAAATTAATAAAACTTGTTTTAAAAAATAAAAAATAAAAAATGAAATGAATTCCCAAGCATGGGGTACACAGATCAGCTGTTCCACAAATTAAGAGCAATGCAATCTGGGATGATTATGAACATGCCACATTAGCTTTCTTGCTCTAAACTTGGAAACAGCTTCATTTGTTCATGTTGTTAATTGTCATGAAGCTAATTTGGATTTTGGCAAGGAGAAAGTGATGTCATAGGAAAGGACTGTCTCACCTTGGTCTAGGAAAAGCGAGGAGGAGGGGGAAAAAAGCAAAGAGGAGGAGGAAGAGGAGGAGGAAGATGGAGAAGAAGAGAAGGAAAAGGAGAAAGAGGAGGGAAAGTGGATAAGAGGAAGAGAAGAAGAGGAGAGAAGGTGGAGAATAGAAAGCGAAGAGGAGGAGGGAAGATGGAGAAGAAGAAGAGAAGGACAAGGAGGAGGAGAAGGAGGGAAGTTGGAGATGAAGAGGAAGAGGAGGAGAGAAAGAGAAGGAGGAGGTGGGAAGGTGGAGAAGAGAAGGAGAAGGGAGGGAGAAGGAAAAGAAGGAGAAGGGAAGGTTGAGAAGAGGAAGAGAAGGAGAAGAAGGTGTGGAGGAGGGGAGTGGAAGGAGGAAGAGGAGGAAACATTTTACATATCAAACTTTCCAACTTCCCTAAGCCATCAATTTATTTTGATTACAGGAATCAAACAACTGTTTAGTATGTCAGATTCACCTACATATCATTGAACGAAATGTGTTCGTTGCTCTGGCCTAACCCATCTCATGGATAGCCTCCACCCAAACTTCTACAGCTTCTTTCACCTACTTGTGAGGGCCTTACCCCAAGATCTGCAAAGGGTCCATCCAGCAAGGCCAGCTGAGCCACCCGGCACCTGTCCCTATTGGTCAGCGTCTGGGGGGTGCTGTAGCCACCCCGGAGCGTATTCTCTTCGGCGATCAGGGACTCCAGTTCTGGTGTGGCCCCTCCCGTCACCAAAGTCCGTATCAGGGTGAGAATATTGTCATTGAAGTACGTCTGCAAAGAGAAGAAGATGTCTCCTTAAGCAAACACCATTAAAGGCCCTTTTCTGCACCAAAGTTCTTGGCTGTCTCTTCGAATAATTTCCCTCTGAAAATGCACAGACAGGAGACCCCAATTACTCTATTTTTTTCTACCCTATTAAACTTCCACTGGATTTGTCCCTGTGTGTGTGTGTGTGTGTGTGTGTGTGTGTGTGTGTGTGTGTGTATGAGTTGGTATGTGTTGGTGTGTGTACTTATCTAACTCAGGATATAGTACAGAAATGTAAAACATGTGCGTTCCTTATAATTGGGCTCCTGGAGAAGGAGCATCCGCCTTCCTTCTCATGGCCTTCATGTCTAATACCCTGTTTTCCCAAAAATATGACCTACCCTGAAAGGAATTCCTAGCTTGATCGTTACACATGCACCCAATATAAACCCTACCCCAAAATAAGCCCTAATTAAGACCCCACCCACTCCAGAGTGCATTAAGCTAGGATAGGGATGTGTGTCTGTGGAGCTGCCCTACTACTTACCTTTGGATAGTTGTAGCCAGGCCTCGCGCACCCTGACACCTGCCTTGCCAGCCCGCAAGCCTGGCAAGGCTTTCATGAAGGCCTCTAAGGCTGAGAACAAAGCTCTGGATCGATTAGGAACTCTGTTATCGGCTGCAGAGGCCTTCAGGATATATATTTGTGAAATATAGAACACAATACAGAAACCTGATGATGGCAGATGAGATTCTGCCGAAACATCGCTACAACTTTAAAAGCACAACGATAATGACGTGGGAAAATACCTGAACAAAGCTGAATACCATACATACGTCCATACATACATACATACATACATACATTCTGCTGGCCCTTTAAAAAATAAAAATGAAAAGCAAAAACACTTCTCAGGTGTAAAAAAAAAGTGATTTATGAGGTAAGATTTATTCCACTGTGATGTTCTGCCAGCACTGGAAGCTAGCTAACCTGGTCTTGTAGGCAAACTGTACATATTTAAATATTAATTGCAGGCCGACATTTATTTATAGGTTCAGTGTTCTGGGACTCCAGATTTATGTTTGATCAAATAGAATATTTTTTTTAGGAAAAGATACCATTATTGTTCATCAGAATGCTCAACCTGGACACACACATGCACACTCTCAACTCACAGGGACAATTGCTCACTATCTTGAACTGCCTCCAGAATAAGTTATAATTTTTCCAAAGCTTCTGTAATCTCAGCCCATCCACTTAATCTGCTGACTTCACTTTCTGCTTGTCTCTCACCCTTGCCAAGTTGTTTTCTTCTAGTCTCATATCACAAACACAAAACAGGTAGGTGTGGACAGTACCCTCAAGTAAACAATGGTCTTCATTTAGTCCAGGTACAGCTGAATAGTTGCTCCTAGCCACAGAGGATAGTACTAATGCAGTGACTTCAACAGGTCTATTATCTGTGGTGCCTCATTTTCTCTTGGCAAAATTTCCATCACTCTACAATCCCATCAAAGGAGGATTTCAGGACAATGTTTCCATCTTCTTTCAGCTTTACTCCCCTCTTTTAGAGCACATCCATGATTACTTGACAAGCCCACTTGTTAAGCGTAGATTTCCTTATGATTTCTCTGATCTTCCTTAAACAAAACCCTGCATTTTTCTCCTTATCTTTTTATTCGTTGACATTCTTGATGATGGGGGGCCTTTCTTTGTGATTTGCAGGTTGCACTTGAAGTGTGAATTCATTCCTTGCATTTCTCCTTTGTGTTAGATTTCAACCTTTTGTCTGTCCCTGGGCATCACAACAGCTGAAAGACACTTCTTTTTTCTCTCTGAAATTCAAGGAAGGTTGTATTTTCTAAAAAAAAAAAAACTCTTTTGGTTTCCTGATGTTCACCTTATCCCATGACTTCTGGGCTTCTCCTTTATATATGTTAAATGTACTGTATCTGTTCCTTACCTTGATCTGAAATTCTGACTGTTAGATCCTTGAGGTCACATCTTGTTGGCACAGGTGACTCTGTTTACAGGTTTCTAAGGTTAACCTTCATATTTCAGCACCAATAATTCACACTCCATTCCATTCCATCTGTAAGTATCCAGGCCGACACCGCTCGATCTTCTGTTTCCTATTACGTAGTCAATTTGATTCCAATGTTGCATGCCTGGTGATATCATGTGTAGAATCTCTGTTTATGCAGCTTGAAGCAGGTGTTAGCAATAAACAAGAAATTCTCTTTACAAAACTCTCTGGACCTTTGCCCAATTCAAACCTTTGGGTTCTTGGTTTCTCTAACATTTACACTGCAACCATCCATTCGTTGTACTACATCCTTTTTTTATCTGTTTCGCTTAGCGTCTTTTGCAATTCAAAGTGGCATTTCTCAATGCTCTCTTCCCTGTACCTGTAGCCAGTCAATGATATAGTCATTAATTTTAATAAGTAGGATCCTATCATTTAATCAGATTATTACCCAAGCATTTATTTAGAGTTGTTCCTTCTGAGGTTATTGCCGCATCATTCTTTTATATAATCTCCTGCCCTGAATATACTATGTATGGCCATTCAGAGTCACTGGGTTGAGTTGGGCAGCCATAGAAATTGAATAAACAAACAGACAGGTGAGTTATGGTTCTCCATTCCAGCTCAACCACATTCACTTATTCCCAAATCACTCATTCCAGATGTTAATGATTCATGCTTTTCACCTTCAATCAGAAAACAGCTGGAAAGGACCTCAGAGGTCTTCTCCCTTGCTCAAGGAGATCCTAAACCATTTTAGAGAGGTGGCGATCCAGTCTCTTCCTAAAACCTCTAGTAACGGAGCACCCACAACTTCTGAAGGCAAGCTGTTCCACTGATTAATTGTTCTCACTGTCAGGAAATTCCTCCTTAATTCTAGGTTGGATCTCTCTTTAACTTTTAACTCTTTAACTTTGAGAATATTCTTTGTTTTTTCCCCAAGATTATTACAGTCATCTATAGGATCACTACATCCCACATGCGAATAACTCCCAAGGATGCAATAAATATAACAGAAGGCTCTAATGAAGAAAGAATAAAGGATTCCAAAACATGAATGAGAAGATGATGAAGTTGTTAAGGAATATCTATCTATGCTCTCCATCCAGATCCAGGCTGCTTTCTGGCAGAGAGGACTTCTTCTCCATCCAAAAGTTGAAATTAGAAGTTGAATCTGCCTCTTTTGATCTCAGGTGAGTTGCTGTCTTGTGAGAAGGAATGGTCTTTACAAAGCTCCGTAGAAAGAATGGATCTTGCATGATGAGAGTCCAGAACTAAGATCATTATTTCAACCTCGGTGACATCCCAAGAACAGATGTCTTAACAGAGCTAGAAAAGTGATAGTTTATAACATATAAATCTACCCCACATATTTATAATGTATTTTATTATATTGCCATAAATAAGCCCGAGAGTGGTTTATCAGCTGGTAATCCATCTCAACAGCAGGAAAAAGCGGTGTAAGTCTTGTCATTTTATAGAGCCTGCCAACTAGTTTTTTTTTTAAAGATGTTAATTTAATTGATGCTTTTGACTGCAAAAAAAATCTACATTTCAAGGCATTTCAAGGATTCTGAAAGAAGAATTACATTCTGTGACATTTGATAGGTAAAGGTTCCTCTCGCACATATGTGCTAGTTGTTTCTGGCTCTAGGGGGCGGTGCTCATCTCTGTTACAAAGCCAAAGAGCCAGCACTGTCCAAAGACGTCTCCGTGGTCATGTGGCCGGCATGACTAAATGCCGAAGGCACACAGAATGCTGTTACCTTCCCACCAAAGGGGTCCCTATTTTTCTACTTGCATTTTGACGTGCTTTGGAACTGCTAGGTTGGCAGAAGCCGGGACAAGGAATGGGAGCTCACTCGGTTATGTGGCGCTAGGGATTCAAACCGCCGAACTGCCAACCTTTCTGATCGACAAGCTCAGTGTCTTAGCCACTGAGCCACCACGTCCTTTGTGACATTTGATAGTTTAAACTCAAAAGAGACCTTCTTCCTCTACATTATATAGTCCTAACAATTCTATTTCTCCTTGCTTTTATCATTCCATAGATAGTCTTCCATGCTTCTGTCTCTTCCTATCTCCTCTTTCTCTTGCACTCCTAGCAATTTCCCCACAGCCTGCTTTGCGCTTTTCATTTTCATTTACACGTTTGTTTTCTATTTTTCTTATTTTCACTTTAATCAACTCAGTAAGAGAGATGTGGAATTGTGGGGTTATAAAACACGACCATTGCTCTTTAACTGGGGAGACACCCATATAAAACAACCCCTCCTGTTTTCTAAATAATGCTGTATCTCTGGATTGAAATGCAGGTGTTTTTTCTTGAGGGCCATCTATATAGCCAGTGATACCTACCTACCTATATATTCATCTGTCTGTCTGTCTACCTGTCTCTGTCTGTCTTTGTCTATTTATGTACCTACCTATCTGTCCACCTACTTATTTACTTACCTACCTACATCTATCTATCTATCTATCTATCTATCTATCTATCTATCTATCTATCTATCTATCTATCTATCCATCCATCTGCTTACATCTATCTACCTACCTACCTACATCTATCTATCCATCCATCCATCCTTTATAATATCTACCTACCTGTCATCTATCTATCTATCTATCTACCTACCTACCTACCTACCTACCTACCTACCTACCTACCTATCCATCCATCCATCCATCCATCCATCCATCAATCATCTATCTCTCTATCTATCTTTTATTCCCTGCCCATTCAGTCAGAACTGAAGAAGTTTCTTGGATGAGTAGCAGAACATTTTCAAGGAAAAAAAAAAGAAACCCCCAAGGAAGTCCTGTTGCCTTTTGAATGGCACCTTTGCGTTCTCTTTTAGGCTGGCCCCGGAGGGAACGTAGATCCAGAGCTGAAACTACAGTCTTACCCCAACAAAGGAAAGACAGATGCTTACCGCACTCATGAGGGAATCCAGGACACTAACCGCGAAGGCCGTTCCGCAGGCGAAAGGCTGGGTGAGATAGAGTTCTGTGTCGGGGTCATCGTCATCATCTTGATCCAAGAACTGAACGTTAGAATCATTTACTGAAAAGAAAATGACAGCATATCTCTATCCAGAGTGGATCTTAGCAAATAATTTTTACATGCTCTATACGTGAAGAAGAAATGCGGCGCCTGGGTAGAAATGTATCTCGAACGCTTACGTATGGCTGAGAATGAAATTAAAATGTGTGTGGAATCTGCATTTTGAAAATTAATAATAATAATAATAATAATAATAATAATAATAATAATAATAATAATAATAATAATAATTGTTATTTTGTCTTTATGGAAGGCGAAGAGCAGGAACCCCTCAGGGGCCTTTGTTAGCATTATCCAGTTGACCTCTGACCGTTACAGCCATTGCAGCATCCCCTGGTCACATGATCAAAATCCGGAGGCTTGGTGGCTGACTCGCATTTGTGACGGTGGCAGTTTCGCGGGGTCATGGGATCCCCTTCTGGCAAGCGAAGCCAATGGGGGAGCCAAATTCACTTCCCAACTGTGGTAAGAAATAGGTTGTAAACTAGGGGCAAAATTCACTGGACAAGGGTCTCGCTTAGCGACAGAACTTCAGGGCTCAGTTGTGGTTGTAAGTCGAGGACTACTTGCCTCTATCTACCTTGCCAGGAGATGAGGCCATCTTTAGTTTTACCTTGTGCAGTGGGGAACCCACATGGTACTCCTTTGGCTTGAATGCAAGTGCATTATTTCCTGATTAGGAACACGAAGCTCCTTAAAGATTATTACTGGATTTGCCTTCACTGGGACCATAAAGGCCCATTGAATGAATGGGGGTCCCAAATGGCTGCAGAAGACATTGTATGGATGTCTTTCAAGAACACTTGAGGGACAAAGTAGAAGAATCTAGATGTCTCTTTTTTTCCCTTCCCTTCCTGTGCTGTCCAGCCAGTGTATGGGAATTGGATAGTTAGATAGCAATTGTGAGCTGTCCCCTTAAGGGAATGCATCATGGTAAATGTAGTTAAGGTATCCTGGGAAATGTAGTCCATATCACGTGACCACATCTGTAATCCTGATTGGTCACTAAATTGACCCTCGATGGGTTGGAGGAGGTTTCCTCACTCTTGGCTGAATTCATGGACTTGTGGTAACTGTTCTACTTCTATTGCTACAAGATGGGAGAAAAAGGATAGGAGATAACGATCTTTTTACCTACAAGACAGATATGCAAAGGATTGCTCATTAAAGAAGAACTTCATCACAAATGTGAGTTATGAGGATACCTGATGAACCAATAATAAAAACTTTGTATGGATGTTTTGTTGAGTTTATCTATCTGCATCTGTACAGAAGACAAAATCTACCACTGTACAGAATACAGAACACTTGCCTCTCTTGCTTTATTTTCAACTTGCCTTGCTTCTCCAGGTTGTTTGCTTTTTCCTTTGCTTCCTCTTATCTTCCCCTTCCCCTTCTTCTTCCTGTTCCCTTTCCTTTCCCCTTTCCTTTCCTTTCCTTTCCTTTCCTTTCCATTCTCCTCCCTTCCATTATTCTTTCCTTCATAATTCTACCCTCCCCTCCCCTTTTCTTCCATTGTATCTCCCTCCCCTTCCCTTTCTTTCCCTTGCCCTTTCTAACACCATATCTCCCTTCTCTTCTCACCCCTCCCCCTCCCTCTCTTCCCTCTTCTTTCCATTGTATCTCCTTCCCTTCTTTTCACTCTTACTTCCATCATATCTGCCTCCCCTTTCCTACCCTTCCCTCCCCCTTTCTTCCATCATATCCTTTCCCTTTCCTTTCTTTCCCTCTCCCTTCTTTCCATCAAATCTCCCTTTTCTTCTCTCCCCCTCCCTCTTCTTTCCATTGTATCTCCATTCCCTTCCTCTCCCCTCCCTTCCTTTCCCTCCCCCTTACTTCCATCATATCTCCCTTCCCTTCCTTTTCCTTCCATTGTATCTCCCTTCCCAACCCTTTCCTCCCCCTTTCTTCCATCATATCTCCCTTTCTTTTTCCCCTTTCCCTTCTTTCCATCATATCTTCCTTCTCTTCTTGCCCCTCCCTCCCTTCCCTCCCCTTCTTTCCATTGTATTTCCCTTCCCTTCCCCCTTCCTTCCATAATATCTCCCTCCCCTTCCTTCCTTCCTTCCTTTCCTTCCTTCCTTCCTTCCTTCCTATCTCCCTTCCCAACCCGTACCCTCCATCATATCTCCTTCCCCTCCCCTTCCTTCCTTCCATCATATCTCCCTTCCCTCCTCCTTATTTCCATTATATCTCCCTTTCCTCTTCCTTCCATCTTATCTCCCTCCCCTTCCCCTTCCTTTCCTCTCCCATTCTCCTCCCATCTGCATCAACCTGCTCCTTTTCATAACAATGACACATTTGGAAGGGATCTGGCAGGCCATTGGAACCAACATTGAAGGACTCCCTATTGTTACACCAAAAGACTCTTGACAAATGGCGATTGCTTGCACGCATCTGAAAAAGGGAACCTATCACCTGTCTGGGAAATTGGTTCTACTGTCAAATTGCTCTTGTGGTTATGGAATTTCTCCCCTCACTTTCAACAGGAATACATCTTTCTGCCATTATTTCAAGTTCTCCATGCTGGCAGAAGAGGTCTTGATCCTCCTACATGGCATGCTTGCTGGAGTTGTATCATACTCAGTGGTGGGATTCAGTCGGTTCGCACCACTTCGAGAGAACCGGTTGTTAACTTTTTAAGCAGTTTGGTCAACTGGTTGTTGGAAGAACTCATTAGGGCAGAGAACCAGTTGTTAAATTATTTGAATCCCACCACTGACCATACTGTATATTATATAGACACTCAGGGTATTATCACATCCACCTCAGCTATCTTTTGTCAAGCTAAACCTCATCTCCAGTCTTATCCCCTCTCTCCTTCTATTTTCTTCTTATTTTTCTTTCTCTGTTGCAAGCTGGCCGGGAGACATTTATTTATTTATTTATTTATTTATTTATTTATTTGATTTGCCAATTGTTTACAAGATAATAAGTATAAGTGTATACATAGTTGTGAATACATGAAATGGGTACATATAAGAAAAATAAAAGAAGAATAAGAGAAACAATAGGACAGGGACGGTAGGCACGTTGGTGCGCTTATGCACGACCCCCTACAGACCTCTTAGGAAAGGGGTGAGGTCAATACTAGACAGTCTAAGGTTAAAGTTTTTGGGGTTTGGGGAAGAAACTACAGAGTCGGGTAGAGTATTCCAGACATTGACCACTCTATTGCTGAAGTCGTATTTCCTGCAATCAAGTTTGGTGCGGTTAACTTTGAGTTTGTATCTATTGTGTGCTCTTGTGTTGTTATGGTTGAAGCTGAAGTATTCATTGACAGGTAGGACATTGCAATGTATGATTTTATATACCATGCTTAAATCAGACCGAAGACAGGCGTAATTCAAGGTTTTCTAGTTCTAGAATTTCAAGTCTGGTGGCATAAGGTATTCTACAACGAGTAGAGGAGTGGAGAACTCTTCTTGTGAAATATTTCTGGACTTTCTCAATTGTGCTAATATCAGATACGTAATGTGGGTTCCAGACTGATGAACTGTATTCGAGTATTGGTCTAGCAAATGTTTTGTATGCTCTGGTTAGTAGTGTGATATTACCAGAGAAAAAGCTACGTAGGATTAGGTTAACAACTCTTAATGCCTTTTGGCTATGTAGTTGCAGTGGGCTCTAGCACTTAGATCATTAGAGGTGAGTATTCCAAGGTCCTTTACAGAGCTTGGGTCATCAACAAGATCTTGACTATTCAGCTTGTATTTTATTTTCTGATTTTTTTGCCAATATGTAAGACAGAGCATTTATTTGTTGAGATTTGAAGTTGCCATTTGTTTGACCATTCTGATACATAGTCAAGATCTTTTTGTAGGGTAGCAGTATTGTCTGTGGTATTGAACAGCTTTACATCATCAGCGAAAAGAACGCAATTGCTTTTAATATGATCACAGAGGTCATTTATGTAGAGTATGAAGAGAGTTGGTCCTAGAACACTGCCTTGGGGGACACCACTATTGACAGGTACAGAATTTGATAGGACGCTCCCAATTTTGACCATTTGTTGTCTGTTTGCCAGGAATGCTTCTATCCAGTTATTCAGTTGTCCAGAGATACCATAGGATTTTATATGTGACATATATGTGCATATGCAGGGATTAACAGCTAATAAGGGCAGAATAATGAATACATGCAGATCTGGGGAACACTGGTATATGCAGATGTGACAGAATGGATGGTCTATGCATATATCAACAAGTAATGTTGTAAAATAGGAGAGTCAGATTCAGTATATGGATTAAAGAGATGGGGTCCTGTTTTGTCCTTGGACCATTGAAAGAAGGTTGAAGTTTTTGGGGCTTGGTTTTTTTTTCCTCCTCCAAGTTCACATTTCTACATTTCCAAAAAGACATCTATGTATATTTTAAGGTACCAAGATTACTGACAATATGGGGATGATATGTATTTCTATGTAATATATCATATTGGGAGATGATTAAGAGAGATTTTGGAATGAAAAGAAAAGAGACAAAACAAGATCAATTAGATGAACAAACTTTACAAACTAAATCTGTGGCAGATATGGCCGTAAAATTAGAATCCCCATATATTTGTGTCTTCCTCCTTTACTGTAATTAACTAAAAACTGGACATGACTTACAGTAGGTGAATTGAGAAAAGCCCTTTCATTCAAACAACTCGATCAATAAAACTGTTTCATAGTTTTTACTTAGGTACTATTTTAATTTAATTTTTAATTTATTTTAAACTTTATATGCTAGAAAAACAACATAATATAAGAATAAAACTGCAAGAAAAGTCTTCATCAAGTAGTAAAGGAAACCAACACACAAATCTAAAGTAGTGCCTCTATTCTATATTCTATTGGCAGCTCTGAAAAATTAGTAGCACAGTTAAGGCTGGTGGAAAATCCTATGTAAAAAAAAATTGGGGACAAGAACTCTAAAAATGGAAGGGAAAGCTTTAGCATCAGAGAAGAGTTGCTTTCCTTTCATGCTCTCCTAAGATTTATTCAAATGACTTCCACTTAATGAGGAGAAAAATTAGTTCATACATTCAGAGGTTCATTACAGAACTTGATAATCAAAAGTCATACTTGGATAAAAGAAAAAAATGTTTAGAAGCATGGTGCTTTTTAGCTCATTCAACATGGAAGCTCTTAATGAAAAATTGTTCTCACAATCTAGTCAGTGTCTTAGACTTAAGGGATTTTTTTTTCCTTTGCAAATATTTACCTTTCTTTCATGTGTCTGAGAACTGTTAAAATGTGTCTGTCAGATGGAGGAGAAAGAGAAGAAAAGGAGGAGGAAGAAGAGGAGGAGAAAAAGAGAAGAGAAGGAGAAGTAGGAGGAAGAGGAAGTGGAAGAGGAGGAGAAAGAGAGGAATAGGAGGAGGGGAGGAGGGGGAGGGGGAGGAGGAAAATGAACTGATGTGCAGATGCTATATAAACAGTCAGCAGGTCAGATGAATGTGATCAAAGATTTACCAATGCTGTATGTATGTACAGAAAAAGAAAATTCATTAAAATAAGGCAGAACAAGACAGTCTGTTTCAACTGGAATCAGAAATAAAGCACATTCAAAGTAGTATTGAGAAGGCAACTTTTGGATGCAGCCAGATGAAGAAAAAAAGAAAGCTGAGAGTGGAAACAACAGCAAAGCAACAAGCAGTTGATGTCCAAAAGGAAAGGCACTTTCTTACCCAATTCGGTTATCATTAGAATCTGAACTCCACTGTTTTTTTCCTGACCGATTGAAACCAAAGGCAGAAGTTTGCCAGGTTTAGCTGGTAGGTTTCGAGGAGGGGAGGGGGTTGGGGGAAGGAGAAGGCACAGACAAGAGAATAAAATGAAGGCGTGAAACAAATAAAGCTGAAAACCAAAGGGGAAGGCAATAAATGGATGAAAGGATCACAAATCAAGCTCAGCTTTACGATCAGAAACACAGAGGCCTTGTAGAATTCACATAGGAAAAAATGAGGATGAGTGAAGTGGCAGGATTCTCAATGCTTCCGCAGAAATTGATAATTTATTTGAGAATGCAAGAGATGGATGAAGAAGACCTCCTTGGCTTCCAACATGCAGGGACGAAGGCAACTGGCTATCAACTGGGTATCACTAGCCCTTGAAATGGGTCTGTTCCCCTTAGCCACTCAACTTGTATCTGACTCCGAACAAAATATTCGGAAGGTCCTGCTCTAATATACATTAGGTAGCAGTGGTGGGATTTAGCTGGTTTGCACCGGTTCAAGTGAACCGGTTGTTAAATTACCCACCTCACCCACCCACCCCACTAGCAAAGTGGATTCTGGGCGCTGCACTGTGCTGCAATGGAGAAACAAGCAACTGAGCATCCAGGATCCACGGATAGCAGGGGTGGTAATTTAAGGATCGGTTTGGTCAGGTTCAGGTCAGGTTGGCCATCACAGGAAGCTTGTCCCGCATGTGTGGCCGAGCTGGAAGATGAGGATGGGCCACGCCTCCCACAACAGCCAACCTGATCCTGGGCAAACTGGTAGTTAAATTATTTGAATCCCACCACTGCATTACACAGCCCTTGAATTATATCCACAAGTGGGACTTTCATGCCCATGGCTAAGCAAAGTGATGGTTAAGATAGTCACATCCCATTTCAGGATCTGTTTGCCATGGTTGTTAAGCAAAATCACAGCAGATGTTAAAAGGATCAGGTTGTTAAGCAAATCAGGCTTCCCCCCCCATTGACTCTGCTAGTCAGAAGCCGCCTTGTTTGTGGACTACAGACCTTTCCTTGTGGACTTTGAATCTCGTTTATAGACTATGAAATTCCTCCTTGCCTTGTGTATTGGCTCTGGAGATTATTGGATCTAGTTTGTGGGACCAGGTTGCACTGACTATGGGTGGCTGCCTTTGGGAAAGTTTGGGGTACAAGCTTTACTGGCTATTGTAGGTCCATCTCTTGCAGGATAGTGGTGCCATAAAAACTTTTATGGGTGCCTGCAGCTGCCTATGTGACCTGAGTCATAATAGTTGATTATTATCAAGTAACAGAAGTAAAATGATGATATTGCTTTAAAAAAGGAACTTGCTTAATCATTGTGCGTATATGTGTGCACCTCCGTATGTATGTGTGTGTATTATTATTATCAGTCAACTGGAAGAAGAAGGTGTCTTCATGAAGGTTACAGACTATCCTATCTGGTCTAGTGGGAGATAGATTCACTTGACTTCTAGAGAGAACATGACTGACTCAACTCCAGTTGTCTTCTGCACCTCAAGGAACACTAGAACTTCTTAGTCCATCTCTTTAACCATTACACACCACCAGTTGTGTTGCTGCACTGAGAGAATCACCCAGCTGGTTTCCATGCTTAAAGAACACTGACAGTGTCTTCCTGCTGCTAGTCCAGCAACTTAGCAACTACAATATTGGCTCTGTGTGTATGTTGGCTTTCTTGTTTACCTGGATGTCTATATGAGCACACCTGTTGTACAAACTTCAGGAGAAAATACTACACCTTTTTGCAGTGGCGCAGTGGTTAGAATGTAGTACTGCAGGGCTAACTCACTGCTCACTCCAGGAGTTTAATTCTAGCTTTAATTCTGGCTCAAGGTTGACTCAGCCTTCCATCCTTCTGAGGTGGGTAAAATGAGGACCCTAGGAAGGAAGGGAGGGATGGAGGAAGGAAGGAAGGAAGGAAGGAAGGAAGGAAGGAAGGAAGGAAGGAAGGAAGGAAGGAAGGAAGGAAGGAAGGAAGGAAGGAAGGAAGGAAGATAACACCTGAAAGAATGGAAGGAAGGAAGGAAGGAAGGAAGGAAGGAAGGAAGGAAGGAAGGAAGGAAGGAAGGAAGGAAGGAAGGAAGGAAAGAGAGATGGAGGGAGGAAGGGAAGGGAGGAAGGCTCATGGTGTTACAATGGTTAGAATGTAATATTGCAGGCTGACTCTGCTCACTGCCAGGAATTTGATCCTGACTGGCTCCAGGTTGGCTCAGCCTTCCATCCTTCCTTCCAAGGTCTGTCAAATGAGGACCCAGATTGTTGGGGGCAATAAACCGGTTGGAGAGGGCTGTAAAGCACTGTGAAGTGGTATGTAAGTCTAAGTGCTATTGCTATTGCTAAATAAAGCATTCCTTCAGCTGGGAAAAATGAAAAGAAAACAGGTAAAAAGATCCCCAGAGAGCTTACCTAACTCAGTAATAATAGGGATATCGATTCCCGTTGTAATGGAGTGCTGACGAAGAAGGCCATGCACTGGACTCTTGTCGGGTGATGACCTGTCCATTCCGGGTGGCGAAAACCCTGTGGAGACAATGATATAAAGAAACTGAGATGTTACACTAGGACTCGTAACTCTAATTATGAAAATATTAGACTAGGAAGTAGCCATACTGAAATGGTCCTTAGTGGGCCTGTGGATGAGAAGAAATAAGGAGAAGGTCAAGACAATCTGGGACAAGGGTGAACCTGAGCCATTTGCTGTCAACTTGCATCCCCCTGCCCTGTACACTTCTGATGTTTACACTGAAAGGAATGGTTCCATTCCCAGGAACACAGCTGTATGGCTTGAATTGTTATTATCAACAACATGGGCCTTGTTTACCAACAGAATAGAATAGAATAGATTCTCAGCCCTCTAGGTCATGGTTATCCCAAAGGTGCTTTTTTTTCAAGATCAGGATTTTCTGGTTTTTCTTTGAAGACATTTCACTTCTCATCCAATAAGCTTCTTCAGCTCTGACTGGATGGTGGGGAAGGGAAGGATTTATACTCCTTGCAGACAGCTGGTCATTTGCATCCTTTTAGCGAGTCGTTAAGGTCACCTGCAGATTTATCTGTGTCCTCAAGGTCACCTAAGTAGGTATGGAGCCTTCTTGGAACTGTTGAAAGGACTGTGTTATAGATTGGAGATTCCATGCAAGGGAAAGGCTTTCAAGTATGCTAAAAAAAAAAAATAGGTAACACCAACTTTCCACTCCTTTGGGTTGTTGTAGGGGGCAAAGGCTCAGAATGCTAGCTCTGCTAGCATTTTCATCAGATTTGAGGTCCATTTCTCCAGTGTGCTTATACAGTGGAACCTCAGTACTCAACTGCTTTGAAAGTCATCAAATTTGTTACTCAACGCATTTTTGACATGAACATTTTGTCCCAGTACTCATTGTTTGTTTTGGTACTCAACATACAAGCTAAAACTTGTCTGTGTCAGCTGCCTTGTGACTCACTCACTAAAGATTCCTTTATTTGGAGAAAATTTGTTTGGTATTCATTGTTTTTAGTGCTCATTACACCTTCTAGAACCAATTAACAAGGAGCACTGAGGTACCACTGTGGTGCAATGGCCTAGAGGTGAAGTTCTCACCTCACAAGCAGGAGGCTGTAAGGTAGAGGCAGATATTTCTCTCTCTGGGCACACTGAGAATATATTTGCTCAACAAAACTCCACACTGGTGACAGGAAGGGCATCTGGCCAATAAACACTCAGCTCCATTCAGTTGCTCAGACTCCACCCCAGAAGGGATTATGGAGTCCTCAAAAGAGGATGATGATTGAGGTACCACTGTATTCTACACCAGTGATCCCCAACCTTTTTATGCCGCGGCCCGGTACCGGCATCAGCTGGGCGCCGCGCCCGGTACTGGCATCAGATGGCGCCGCCATCTTTTTCGATGAAAAGTGCCCGGTGACCTCACCGGAAGCACTTTTTCATAAAAAGATGGCGGGCGCCAGCGCGTGAGCTTTTCCGTAGAAATGGCTTTCACCCGAAAAGCTCACCGAAGCACTTTTTCATCAAAAAGATGGCGGCGCCCAGCAAGCCAGCGGCCCGGCAGGACTTGTCTCATGACCGGTACCAGTCCGCGGACCGGTGGTTGGGGACCCCTGTTCTACACGGTTACTAAAAAAAATATCACCATGGAGGCGTCTGTGACACAAAAGAGACTTTACACATATATGTTCTCTGAGCTTGGTGGTTTTCTTGAAATGAAATATCAGTTGGTTTGTGTCATTCAAGCTTTGGGATACCTGTGTATTTTTACCAATTCCTATTGCCAAGTTTCTTGGTGTATTTACAAATGCAAAGCTCCTCTGTTGGTTTAAGGTGGTTTGTTGAGTCTGCATATTGGTAACTCAGAGTTGAAATGAGGGTCCTTGGTGCTCTCTAAGCTTGCTTGTTTTCTTGCAGATGTTTCATGACCATCATTATTCTCATCCTCCCTAATACCTATCTTCTTAAGGCTATAACGTTGTTGTTTGCATCTTATGGTTTATATTGTTTACTTAGTATCCTAGTATGATTTATGTTGATTGTTTATTTAGTATCCTATGACCATCACTAAGTATTGTATCTAATGTTTTATGATGAATGTATTTTACAATGACAATGTGAATGATATCACTGTTGTTGTATGTACATTGAGAGATTACGCACTGCAAATTCCATGTGTCTCTAATCATACTTAGCCAATAAAGAATTATCTTCTGTTTTGTTCTGTTTCACTCCATTCCATTCCACTCCACTCTATTCTCTGTTCTGTTCCATTCCATTCCAATCCATTCCACTCCACTCCAGTCCATTCTCTATTCTATTCTATTCTATTCTATTCTATTCTATTCTATTCTATTCTATTCTATTCTATTCTATTCTATTCTATTCTATTCTATTCTATTCCATTCCATTCCATTCCATTCCATTCTCAAACTAGTAACACCATCAGTGTTCAACCCTGGGCTAGATATATTGTCTTGTATTGATACACAGACTGATGCATTTTCTTATTATTTTGTTGTAAACAAATTATTAACTAGAGCTAATAATTTTAACTGGGTTTGAAAGGAGCAAATTCCATTATACTGTGCCACATGTATAAGTTTACCTATTGCTCTCTGGGAATCAGTGTGGCACTTCTTTTTACAAAATTGCTTCTTGTATAAAAAGAGGCATATAATTGCTAAATATCATTGTTTGAACTTTTCCAAAAAGCAGGAGGTCAAAGAGAGCCAGAAAGGTGCTTCCCCCCGCCCATCTTTCAGAAAATTCCTCTTTGTTGCCTGCCTTTCAGCTTGCAGCATAAATTTTAGATGCTGTCTGTTTTCTTCCTTCAGAAAAAAGAAAGAAAGGCAAGGTAACCTAAACTGTTTTATCACAACTTTCATTTGAAATTACGAAAAACTGCAAGTGACAGCTGGGTGAATTCAGTGAAAGTGAAGTTTTTGAATTTCTTCGGCTTGACAAGTAAACACCTTAAATTGCTAATGCTAGATATGCATTATACATGGCCTGTATTTTGACATCCATCATCAAATGCTGACTAGAGAAAATACTGATTTGCTCCCATAAAGCAGGAAAAAAATTCAGGTCACAGAATATTAGGAAAACAATATTTCATTACAGCATCAGAAACACGCTAAGTCATGAGATGTAAAAGCTGCCTGGGGTGTGGAAATGTTTTCTTCTATTTCATAGGACTTTTCTTTCTTTCTTTCTTTCTTTCTTTCTTTCTTTCTTTCTTTCTTTCTTTCTTTCTTTCTTTCTTTCTTTCTTTCTTTCTTTCTTTCTTCCTTCCTTCCTTCCTTCCTTCCTTCCTTCCTTCCTTCCTTCCTTCCTTCCCACCCTCCTTCCTTTCTCCCCCTCTGTCCCTCCCTCCCTCCCTCCCTCCCTTCTTTCCTTCCTCTCCCTTTCTTCCCCTCCATCCCTCTGTCCTTCCCTTCCTCTTCCTTTCTCCCCTTCCCTTCCTTTCTCTTCCTTTCTTCCCCTTCATTTCTCTGTTCCTCTCTCCCACTAATAGATGCATCCTACAGATCTCCCTATTCCAGGGAGAAGAATTAGGATTAATCTACAACCTTGTGCATGATTTGGAAATCCCTGAATGTGGCTTTAGTGCATTAGTTAAAAATCACAAAGTAGTAGTGAACAGTGTGTTAGAAACCCTGAATTCATTGCAAAAGAATAATAACTGGCAATAAGTCCACCAGAGTTGGGTCACCAACCACTTTAAAGAATTAGAATAATTTGAAAGAAGTGCTTCATTTCTTTGCAATTTTGCTCTCTTTCTCTCTCTAAAACAATGAACACTACCCACATCTCTGTCTCCATACATATATTGTGCCCTGGTATGAGCCACAACATATACAAATATCCAACTAGATTCAGATCAGTCTATTTTTGATGAGAAATTAATCACTTAACTTTTGTGTCTAATGCTCTTATTCAACCTTCAGTACTTTTCCATCCAAGGAACTTCCAGATATCTCAAAGGACAGTCATTCAAAAGTGCCCTTTTAGTTAAGATATACAGAAATATCTACTGATTACCAATCGATCAATTTTAAATCAGCCTGGTTAATTTACTCACAGGAATGCAGTCAAATTACATGTGAATATTATACAACACTGTATATCAAAGCCCTGAATTCCCAAGAGAAATGCGAATAATGTTACCAGAGTTTCACGACAGAACAACAGAATTGTGCTAATCAAAAGATATCAAACTGGAGTCTTGGCTAAAGAATTCAAATTTAAAACTAGCAAATTCAGACCAGCTGTGCTTAAAAATAAAGAATATGAGGTGTTATTTAAACAGCTCAGAGATTAACAGATTAACAGAGTTGGAAGGGACCTTGTAGGTCATCTAGTCCAACCCTCTGCTTCTGCTGGAAATCCTATACCATTTCACAAAAATGTTGTCCAATCTCTTCTTTAAAATCTCCAGTGCTAGAGTACCACAAATTCTGCAGGCAAGTCATTTCATTGGTTAAAAGTTCTTGCTGTTAGAAAATTTCTCTTGCTACAACTTTAAAAGCACAACTATAATGACGTGGGAAACTACCCGAACAAAGCTGAATACCATACATGTCAGTACCCGCGAAAACTTAAGAAAACATGTATATATATGTATATATATGTATATATGTATGGCATTCAGCTTTGTTCGGGTATTTTCCCACGTCATTGTAGTTGTGCTTTTAAAGTACAGTACCATGAAACTTAAGAAAACAAATATGTGTGTATATATATATATATATATATATATATATATATATATATATATATATATATATATATATATACATATATACATACATACATACATACACACAAATAAAGTGAAATACCACTCATGCACAAAATCTCCAGAACTGTAAAGCCTACAAATATCATTATTAACATGCTCTGATGCTAAGGAGTTCTACTCCCCCACCCCACCTGAAAAGAAATCTGTTCCAAAGGCAAAACACAAGCAGAGGAGAAGAGTTTCAGCATGAAGCAGCTTTAGTACAGAACAGTTGAGCTAAGTCATGCCCAGGCTCCTTGCTGTCTCCTTCTTGCTCACACAGCAGATATTCTTTCAGTTTCCAAACAGCCCTCAACTCTCTCTCTCTCACTGACAGGATGCTAGCCAGATGAATACTGATGGATGCTGGTAGGCAGAGGTAGAAATTTTTCTCCTTATTTTCCTCCCCCAAAACTAAGCCCCACCACATAGTTTTGTAGTGAAGCATGGGTATCAAGCTAGTAACCTTATATTCACATGATAACATTTAACTTCTTCAGAAAACATCCAGAAATAAATCTATTGCTTTGGGAATGCTTTTATCCCCGCCATTTTTTCCATTTCTAGATTTTCTTCTTCTTTGTCTACAAATATCTATTGATTTATTGTGCACTCACGCTACTCCAGATGCCCCTCTTAACGAACTAAAAAGAAGAACAAAATTTTGCCCTTTAAATTTCCAGGATAATAACTTGTTTCATTGAATTGACAGAATATGCTATAGAGTGTTGTTCCTTTTTTGCAGGAGCCTGCAGGAGTTATTGTTTCCACTTTCTATTAAAGAAGTTGGTCATTCTAATTCATTTTATCTTAAGATAAGATTAATCTGACTCCATCTCTCTGTCTATAGCCAAGTATTGCTCAGCAGTCTATGCTATACATCATAGGATTAACTCTAACCACTCTTAGATATGTTAGTGTCTATGTGTATACACACACACAAAGCTTTTCTTTTGCATTTTATTTTAATTAACTAGGCTGAGCCCAAGGGAGGAGTCAAATGTTTCATCAGTCTTGAGTCCCTTTGCATCCAACCTATTTTGAATCCTCTTGACTCTTATCTACCACCAATTTGCTTTGACTATTAGTAGTTCAGATTCTTGTAGCTTTAAGCTTGCAATAAACCCTCATATTCAATTTGAAGATTGCCTGATTTCCCACGCTTGATTCTGTGATTTCTGCATTCCCCATGTTGGTCTATGACCGAATAAAGACTTGATTGATTGATAGCAATAGCACTTAGACTTATTGTGTATACCATTTCACAGTGCTTTACGGCCCTCTCTAAGCAGTTTACAGAGTTGTAAACTGACCCCAACAACCTGGGTCCTCATTTTACTGATCTCAGAAGGACGGAAAGCTGAATCAACCTTGAACTAGTCAGAATCAAACTCCTGGCAGTGGGCAGAGTTTGCCTGCAATGCTGCATTCTAAACACTGTACCACCATGGCTCTTACTTGATATAACATAATAACTTAATAATTGATAACTCACCCACAAGAGATCTAAGTCTAGCGCACCTTGAATTCCACTGAATTCTTATCTACCATCAATTTCCTTTGACTATTAATAGCTCAGATTCTTGTAGATGCTTAAGCTTGCAATAAACTCTGATATTCATTTGAACTGCCTGGATTTTCTAATTTCCTGCACTTGACTCTGTGATTTCTGTATTCTACATGCTGATCTATGACCAAATAAAGTTTTGATGGATTAATAACTTGTTTGATTCCCCCACCACACATGAAAATGATTTTTTTAAATGACTAGTACCTTCTAGAACATTTTGTTTGATAACCCAAAATAAAATGGGGTATTCCTTTTACAACCATTATTTTTAAAGATGGCTCAATTCTACTTTAGTTATTTTAGTTACAACACCTCTTTCCTACTAAGTTGAGCAAATGAATGTCATTGTTCTGATGGCATTTGGGGTAGATTATCTGATGAGTTTTTATGAGCGATGCTGTATTAAATTGTGACTATTTTGGATACTGGTTGCTAATTTGGTGGTTCAACATCTATTGGTTGTTACTCTACTACAATTGATTTATTGTACTAGTCGAAAGCTGCCTAGAAGATTAACGCAGCCTTGAAATTTGATAAATAAATGAGTATATCAAAGAAGCCAGGACTGCAAACTTCAAGGTGAATTTGGTGCTTCCTGCTTCGGCCAAGAGTTTATTAACTCCATGTCAAACTCAACTAGTTTCAGCAAAGTTAGCACAAGGGAGTTAGGAGAGTTGTACAGGCACATTTCTACAAAATCAATACTTTCAGGATTCCTGAAGAAATGAGCTAGGCTGCAGAATGTCTCTGCCCTCAAAGCAGCTGGCTCAGGGATAACGGTAATCATTATGGGCTGGATAGTTGAAGATGAAGGCCTCCATGGAGCAGTCTGTAGTTGTCAACCTGTTCTTTCACCCCTCTCAGCATAAACGGCCATAATATGAATGTTTTTATCCAATGCCCTGTTAAGTTGGAGTATCCCTATATGGTAAAGTGGCAATTATATTGTTTTTCATATTTAGATAAAGGTTCACCTGATGTGCCAAGTCCATAGTGCTAAGCAATGAAAGGGAGATCTTACTCTCTTTGTTTTGTTGATACAAGGCACTCTTACAAGAAATCTTCCGCATGCCTATTTCCCTTGCAATTGTCCTCTTTGGGCACACAAGTCTCAAAATGTTAAGGTGCTCGCTATGGACTGCTTTGTGAAACGCAACCTGGGAAGTAAAATGAGACAATCTCTTGGATGAAATATCCAACCAGCTCAGGATGAAGGTGGTGGAAGGTAACAATAAATGACATCTGGTTTTGAGGTGGGGGAATGGCTTTATTTTGTTGCTGTCCAGTTCAACAACAATCAGTGCTACATTGGTGAGCAGATATAATCACTCTGTGTTAGGACATCGTGCTGTTGATTTGGTACTTTTTACTTGGTACTTTGGAAAATTTTCACTGAATTTATTCTAGCATGGAAGTTGAAGAACTTGACTTCTGAGCTTCTAAAAAACAGGTAAAATCCAGACCATGCCCTGGTGGTATTTATCTTGTGACATCTCCATCTCTATCTCCTATCTTCTCTATCTTCTCTATCTCCATCCCCCATCCCCTATCCTATCCTATCCTATCCTATCCTATCCTATCCTATCCTATCCTATCCTGCATTCTCTTCTCCTCTTCCATTCCCTTCCCTTCTCCTCTCCTCTCCCCTTCCATTCCACACCACACCACACCACTCCATTCTATTCTAAATTGTATTTTATAGTGTTCTGTTCTATTATATTGTATTCTAAATTGTATTGTGTTCTATTCTAAATTCTAAATTCTAAATTCTAAATTCTAAATTCTAAATTCTAAATTCTAAATTCTAAATTCTAAATTCTAAATTCTAAATTCTAAATTCTAAATTCTAAATTCTAAATTCTGTTCCTATTTCATTCTCACTCTATCTTTCTAATACTGTTCTGTGATACTATTGAGACCTATATGGTGTGTAAATGGAAAGATTACCATTAAAAACAAGTGCAAGTTAGAAAAAAAAACATTCTGTTTCCCTCTATTTCTTTTTCTGGGGAGAAAGGAAGGCAGAGAAAAGCAAATTTTGAAAACCTCTGCAAAAAAGAAACGGGATCCTTTTGTTAAACGAATGTAGCAGCTTTGTTTTAAAACATGATTGGCAACTGCTGAAACATAAATTACAAACATTTCCCATTGCTGCTTACGGTGAAATTATGCAGATTAGAATTTGATTAGGTTTATTTCACGAGACTCAATTTGGACTTTTAATCTATTAAGCTCCAATAAATTAGCTGTCTCAATAGCTCCCTTGAGCTGCAGCTGTGAGAAGCATTGCTGTTCCTCCACCCCCTACCCTCTTTTGCAATATGCATTCCAACAATTTCTTTCGGGGATGAAGTTACTAAAATCCCAGATCTCTGAGTACTATTGCTTCTTAACTAGCATGTAAATGTCAGGTACAACAAACTGTGCATTAAAATTTGGTATATTTATCCACCTTTGCAGTCATCACTTTCTCCGACTGTTTTCAAGGATGGACCCAAGAAAGCCAGGAAAAGTAGGCCGGATTAGAACTGCAACTGAGTTGAACTGAGATGTATCAATACCTTTGGAAAGGTGTATCTTGTTGCAACTTACTCCTCATAAATATGAATCTTGTCTTAACTAAACTTCATTTCTATATAATAGGACACCATAGTTACTATCATTATGATCATCCTACTTATTTATATATTTAGTGTATGGCAAAACTGTTAAAAAGCACATCACAATTACATTCTCAATAAGCAAATATGAAACTATTTATTTACAAAGAAGTAGGTTGTAGACCCACAACCTACTTATTTGTAAATAGTTTCATATTTGCTTAGGTTGTAGATCACAACCTACTACTTGATCAGATAGAAAAAGGTGGGTTAGACAGCATCACCACCAGATGGATTCGGAACTGGCTGACCAACCGCACTCAACATGTAGTCCTCAATGGAACTGTATCTACATGGAGGGAAGTATGCAGTGGGGTACCCCAAGTCTCTGGTTTAGGTCCAGTCCTCTTCAACATCTTCCTCAATGATTTGGACGAAGGGATAAATGGGAAAATAATCAAATTTGCAGACAACACCAAGTTGGAAGGAATAGCCAACACTCCAGAAGACAGGCTTAAGATACGGGAGGATCTGGATAGACTTGAACACTGGGCACTATCTAACAAAGTGAAATTCAATGGTGAGAAAAGGAAGGTTCTACATTTAGGCAAGAAAAACCCAAATGCACTGGTATAGAAAAGGTGGTACCTCGCTCAATAGTAATAACTGCGAGAGGGATCTTGGGAGTCCTAGTGGACAATCACTTAAATATGAGCTAGCAGCTGCCAAAAAGCCAACACAGTCCTAGGCTGCATAAAACGGAGGGATAGAATCAAGATCACGTGAAATGTTAATACCACTTTATAATGCCTTGGTAAGGCCACACCTCGTATACTGCATCCAGTTTTGGTCACCATGATGTAAAAAAGATGTTGGGACTCTAGAAAGAATGCAGAGAAGAGCAATTCATTCTCTTGTGTCTAAATCATACTGCAAATTCTTTAGAGTCAATAGCATAGATTTGAGTTTTTTATATTATCATCATCATCATCATCATCACCATCACTACCACCACCAACATCATTTTTACAACGAAGAAGATAGGATGAACCATTTCTTGTCTTTTAATATTTCTTCCACCATTCTTAAAGAAAGAAGTAATAACTTCTACCTCTCAGATATCGCCTCCAGTGAATCACATTTTATAGAATCACTGAAATGTCGGACTCATTCACCTAAAAGAGTTCATAAATCTAGGTTCTACCACTGTTCTTTAATCTTTGTGTAGATTCAGTTGTAGAATATCTTAACAAAAGGAACTTTTATCCTCCTACATTAGTTGATGGATACCTTTTAGATGTCCTCTTAGCTCACTGAGCCCTGGTGGCGCAGTGCTTAGAATGCAGTATTGTAGACTAATTCACTGCTCACTGCCAGGAGTTCGATCCTGACCAGCTCATGGTTGACTCACCCTTCCATCCTTCCGATATCAGTAAAATGAGGACCCAGATTGTTGGGGGCAACAGGCTGACTTTGTAAACCACTTAGAGAGCGCTATAAGGCACTATAAAGCATGACCGAGTAACTTTTAACCTAATATATTTGCGTGGGAAATTCAGATCCTGCCTATTCTCTTTGCTGTCACTATCTCCCAATAAAAGGTCCTTTTAAAATGCTGCCTGTTTCAAGAGTTCTGCTTTCTCTCTCTCTCTCTCTCTCTCTCTCTCTCTCTCTCTCTCTCTCTCTCTCTCTCTCTCTCTCTCTGTGTGTGTGTGTGTGTGAGTGTGTAAAATGATATTGACCATTTTGGTATGGAGTTCTGCTTTCTTGAGGGGACTGCTGAGGCAAGATCTTACAGGTTTCACCTTGATGTTACTTAAAAATGTCCATTTGAATTTGAGGATGTATGATAGCAATAACAGTAGCACTTAGACTTATATACCACTTTCCAATGCTTTACAGCCCTCTCTAAGCAGTTTACAGAGTCACCCTCTTGCCCCCAACAATCTGGGTCCTCATTTGACCCACCTTGGAAGGATGGAAGGCTGAGTCAACCTTGAGCCTGGTGAGATTCGAACTGCCAAATTGCTGGCAGCCAGCAGTCAGCAGAAATAGCCTGCAGTACTGTATTCTAACCACTGTGCCACCATGGCTCATGATCATTTATTTATTCACTTGTTAAATTTATTTGCTATCTCGCCATGGGGTTAATCTGGGTGCCTTACAACAATAAAGAGGAAGAAATGAAAAGAGGGTGAACAGAACAGAAATGAGATGAGATGATAGAACTATAAAATAAACAATAAAAATGAACCCAACGAGAATATATCAATATGATAACCAAAAGAGACGGATTGCTTTAAAATACTGACGTGGCTCATGTCTTTGTCATGCAAATGATGAGATTCTATAATTGCATTTTGGAGACTGGCACAAGTGTGTGCATGATTTATACACACATTTGTATAGTCTATATCATTTACACATTGATATCAAAAGGTAACCGATAGCATAATCTGCCTCTCTAAACCCACCTGAGTGTTGGAACAAGTTCATTTCTTTTCTAAGAATTAGGCATCTGAGGCCCTTTTTCTCCTTATTAACTAACTATAAACTCTGACTTCTGCTTCCTTTGATCTTTTCATGGGAGGTCACGAGGGAGGCAAATTATGGCACATATTTCATAATGTCATTATGCAAATGCAGCATCTTACCTACTTGCATCAGAAATCCTGCAGCAAGTATGTAATTGTGGCATTTCCTCAATATGACATTATTGCAATTTGGGGCAGATGTCACTGCTGCAAATCATACAGGGATTTTTTCCCCCAATTTCCCCCACCATGCTTGTTTGTTATAGATGAATATCCAAAGGCCTTATATGCTCAGGAGAAAGCAGGCATCAAACTAAGAAAAAGGCTGCCATACACCAGGAACAAAAAAGTTGAAGAACCAGGAAGCCACTTTTTTTTTTTTTTAAAGGGGGAGTGTTAGAATATTTCTGTTCAAGATTTTGGTCTCACATTTTTCTCTAAGAACTTGGATTTGAAAAGGGGGGGGGATGTTTACTCCTTTTCTTTCCTCTGCAGTTCTTCTCCCTAGATTGTGATGACCCAAAGGGGTGTGGCACAAAAGCAACAAAGTCACAAAATTAGGTAAAGTCCCTTTAATGCCTCCAACTTGGCCCCCAATGTCCTGTTATCATCGGCTGGAGAAAAAACTCTCCCAAGAACAGTTTTCAAAGGGAAGAAATTCTGTCCAAATTCAAAGTACATATAAATTATAAATAAAAACCAACACAAACCATGGCTGCAGCAATGAACGAGACAGGGAAGGATAAGGGATTGAAGACATCAAAAGATAACGAAACACACACACTTGGGAGGATGCCACAATTCCAATAAGACTTGACAAACCAGAATAATTTCACACTTTGCTTCCAGCAACTTTGCTGTGCGCAGTTTGCCCTTTTAAACAATCTTCCCAGCTGCAGCCAATGAAGGGGATCAAGGCCCTTTCCTCCACCGTAAATCATGCAACTCATGTTGCTCCCTTATCCGTTCCTCCCTGTGTGCCCTAGGATGAAGAGGGGGTAGGCCTGGGTCTTCCTCTGAATGCCCAGCTGGACTGTGCCCATCCCCAATTTCCTCCACAGCCACTGGAGCCACACTCCTGCTCTCTGTCAGTCAACCTCCCCCTCAGAATCAGATTCCAACAGGGGTATGACACTAGATCTTCACATTTCTAAAGCAAAAATATCAAGCAAGCCTCATCAATGAGTTACAATTTTTGAATCTAAAATTTAAGAAGAGCCCGATGAATGTCTGCAAGAAAAAAAAAATGTCCAATGTACTTGTTTCATTTGTTGCAAGTTTACATAAGAGAGTAATAGAGCTCGGAAGGGACCTTAGAGATCTTCTAGTCCAACTCCCTGCTCGGGTAGGAAACACTATAACAAGGGTCCCCAACCTGTGGGCTGTGGCCCACTACTTGAACGCAGACCATGGGAGAAATGGGCAAGCATGCGTGAAGTTCCACTGGCATGAGCTGTGGGCAAGCGCACAGTTGTGCACAAAACTGCACTCGTGTAAGAAGAGGGCACTTGTGCCCATGCACATAGCTCTACTAACTCAAATGGAGGATGCTTGCACTCGCATGAATGTGTGTGTGTGTGCACACCACTTGCACACATGGAGTTGTGTGTGCATACACCTGCCACTCTTGGGCTGGGGACTGCTGCCCTATACCATTTCTGACAAATAGCTGTCCAATCTCTTCTTAAAAACTTCCTGTGTTGGAGCATCCACAACTTCTGGAGTCAAGTTGTTCCAGTGGTTAATTGTTCTAACTGTCAAGATGTTTCTCCTTAGTTCTAGGTTGCTTCTCTCCTTGGTTAATTTCCATCCACTGTTTCGTGTCCTGCCTTCAGGTGCTTTGGAGAATAGCTTGACCCCCTCTTTTTGTGGCAGCCCCTCAAATATTGGAACACTGCTCTCATGTCATCCCTGGTCCTTCTTTTCAGTAGACTAAAGGTAAAGGTTCCCCTTGCACATGCACGCTAGTCATTTCCGGCTCTAGGGAGAGGTGCTCATCTCTGTTACAAAGCTGAAGAAGAGCCAGCGCTGTCCGAAGACATCTCCTTGGTCATGAGGCCAGCATGACTAAACACTGAAGGCACGCGGAACGCTGTTACCTTCCCATCAAAGGGGTCCCTATTTTTCTACTTGCATTTTTTTTACGTGCTTTCGAACTGCTAGGTTGGCAGAAGCTGGGACAAGTAATGGGAGCTCACTCCACTGCGCGGCGCTAGGGATTCGAACCGCTGAACTCCCAACCTTTCTGATCGACAAGCTCAGCGTCTTAGCTCCTGAGCCACTATGTCAGTAGACTAAACAGTAGACTAGATATACCTAATTTGTACATGGTAACATACTTTAGGCACACATCTTCAGCATAATTCCCCATCTATATATGTGGTATCCATGTACTCATACACACACACCCATACAGAGAGAGAAGAAGGGAGGGAAGGAGCGAAGGAGGGAGGGAGGGATAGGGAGAGAGATTGAATCTTGGTTAGCATTGCTAACACTCTTTTCTCGAAAGCCAATTCTACAGCAATTATTCTGAAATACATGGACCCTCCTATGTAATTGTCTCAGTGTATATAAATAACAATCTATTAAACAAACAATATGTGCCAGAATAAGGGGAGGGGGGGGAGAGAAAACCAGAAGCAGAATATCTGCTATTAACCATAACTTTAAATCACTGTGATTCTCATAATGCATTGTTGGCATGTTCCACTTTATCAAAGTTATCTTCATAATCAAGATACTATCACAGCCGCTCTGGGCATTGGAACTATTTTTAATTTTAATTTAAAGAGCAATTAAAGGAAGACAATGGATACACACATAATAAAGTAAGTGATTAGCAGCATACGAACGACACCGGCTTAATGATAATACTCAGTTTTATTTTCCCAAGGCACTGTTCCCAAGAACCCCTTCATATTCAAGGATTGTTTGGTTAATATGCCTCAACCTACAATTACAACATTGCTGACACCATTAAGCACTGAAACAACATCCCTTTGCAAAAATCCTGTTGTCTCATTAAAATGGAAAGGGTCACGTAATTTACCAGCCTGGAATGTGTAGTTTTGTTGTTCATAATTAGCAAACATTACACAGAATAGGCCACCATTGTGAGACCATGAACCTTTGTGAAATATTCAAGAGGTGGATGTTTATATTCTATTAAAATTGAAAATAAGGCGGCAGCCCCATGCAAATTTCTAGGCTTACATCCTAATTTGTTTGTACGGATAATAGATGATAGGTAAAACTGCCCAGGTGATGCTGTTAAAGATGCCCTGGGAAGAAGATGGAGCTGTTGTGAAAACTCCTGTAGAAAAGTGATTAAAATACAAAACTCAAACACGGTGCGGTTCTAGTTTCATAGAAATAATAGCAATAGCACGTAGATTTATATACCGCTCCAAAGTGCTTTATAGCACTCACTGAGCGGTTTACAGAGTCCACCTATTGCCCCCAACAATTCTGGGGCCTCATTTTACCGATGTCAGAAGAATGAAAGGCTGAGTCACCTGAAGACCCATCATCAGGGTTAAACTCCAGGCTGTGAGCAGGGCTTGCCTGTAGTGCTGAATCAGAATCAGGATAGAGCTGGAAGGGAGGTTTTCTAGTACAGCCCAGTGGTGGGATTCATTTTTTTTACTACCTGTTCTGTGGGTGTGGCTTGGTGGACACAGCGTGGCTTGGTGGGCGTGGCTTGGTGGGCATGGCAGGGGAAGGTTACTGCAAAATCCCCATTCCCTCCCCACCCCACTAACCTGCTTTCCAGCTCCATTCTCCTGTGCAGGGCAAACAAAGGAGACCCAGATGATCAGCTGTGACTCAATGGGAGACAGAGAATAGATGGGGTTGGTGGGCCCAGTCAGAGGTAGGATTGGTCGGTTCTCCAAACCACTCAAAATTTCCGCTACCGGTTCTCCAGAACTGCTCAGAACCTGCTGAAGACCACCTCTGGTCCAGCCCTCTGCTCAAGCAGGAGAATCTATACTATTTCAGATAAGTGACTGTCCAGTTTCTTCTTACAAACCTCCAGTGATGGAATCCCCTACAACTTCTGAAGGCAACTTCTGTTCCACTGGTTAATTGTCCTTGCTGTTAGGAAATTTCCTCCTTAATTCCCGGTTGCTTCTCTCCTTGATTAGTTCCCATCCATTTGTTTCTTGCCTTGGCTTCTGGTGCTTTGGAAAACAAGTTGACCCCTATTTCTTTGTGGCAGCTCCTCAAATTATTGCATTCTAACCCTTTTGTGCCATCAGGGCTCTTTGCCCAAATAACACGAGTAAAATGAGACTAAAGAGATCTGTGAGTCACTAGATCAATCCACAAAGGGACTGAAGCAAGTAAAGAGTTGGTAAGTCCACAGAGTTAAAAAAACAAAAACAAAAGTACTCAATGGGTTTTAATATAGATCGTTCCAAGTTATGGTATTTCGAAGGCTTTGATTAAGAACCTCAATCCCTCAATGTCATTTACTTGCTTGCACACACACACACACACACACACACACAAGAATGATTGAGAAGTTTCTTCTTGAAATTCCCAGGACTCCTTTTAATATGAATTCCATTCCATTTTTTTTATTTTATTTTTTTAAAAAACAGCTCCAATAACATTTACCATTAGTTCCTGTGCTGTCTGCAAGCGAGCTGGGGTCCTATCCTTTAAGAGGTTCGCTTGGAACATAAACTATATTCCAATAAAAAGTGAAGAGGAAATTACGAATTCATTAAAGCCCTTTGTGGTGTCTTTTGTACTACATATAATATTTATTATTCCAGGCCCCTGTAAAAAATATGCTTTAATATCTTTAGGCAACTGTAAGGGCTTAAATATTTATAAAACAGCTAAAGATAAAGCATGCTCCTCTACCTCCGACATATACAGGGGATGATGTAAGGCATGCAATCAAAGACAATAATGTTTTCATCCCATTTGTCATCTTAAAGCAGCTTTTTTTTTTTGACGCTGGCTCCCTTGTGCCCCATCTGAACGAGAGCAGTTGTCTATGTTGAGTAGCCCAGACGAGTTTGCTCCTTAAAAACTACCAAGAGTGCTATACTTCATATAAAACAGGGTTTTTTGGAAAATGGAGACAAAAACTATAAATTTGAGGGCAAAAACGACGACAACAACAACAACAAAAGGTTGCAAGAGGCTTCCAAAGAACGCCGTATTTATCGTGGGGACATCTGGGAAACAGGAAGCATTTTGATTTAATATTTCATAACGCAGAAGCTAAGGTTCTCAGCCTGGTGTATAATTAATGCCGATGAACCCTTGTGTGTTTACGTGAGGTGGCTTAACTTTTATTTTTATTTTATTTTGTATTGGGGGAAAAAAAATTAAAGGTAGGTGCCTGAATTTTAAAAGGATTGTCATTTAAATTTTGAATAAAAATAACGTTATAATTCATGGGCAACACTGTATGCTTAGTAATTTCCCACATATAGCCATGTTCAGTCTTTTATTAGTTTTAACCAGAACGGGCTTGTCTCATATTAGAATTGCAGAAACTCTGAGCGTAGATATGAAAAGTATCTTTAACTAAACTTCAGCTATTTACATACAGAAATGTTGGTCTGTGATTGTAATAAAAATGGATTGATTCCATACAAGTTTATCTATTTTCAGGCTCTTAAATGCAGAGAAGTGGACCAAGGCAGCCATTAAATCCCAATTTTCTTAATGAGCGAGTAACTAACCCCTAGAGTAAGACACTTTTGAGTTTCCCTTAACTCCGAGTTTATAACTCATCATTACATCTCAAAAATGAACTTTGGTTACACAGTGAAGGCTCATTAGAAAGATATTCACGATGGAATCACTGTGGAGAAGCTAACATTCTTCATTAATGCACTTTACCATTTAATCATTGTTAGCTGAGATGATCATATATTCATGTAAATTTGTTCTGTGGTCAAAAATTGCATTGAATCAACTAAGGAAAACCTGCCCAAACCACCAACTAAATTCCCCCCACCAAACACCTGTCTGCAGACCTCAAACTGTGATATTTGGAGGAGAAAAAAATTGATAATGATGATAATGTATATATTTATGTAACCTGATTATATATAATAAGATCCTAATTCAACATTTAGCTTGAAATAATGAACATTTGATCTCCTTAACTCATGACAGAAATACCTGAGTATTGTTTTTTCATCCTTTCAACATTCCCCTAATAAAAGTAAAAATAAATAAATAAATAGATTACTAGAATCCATGTGGATATGAATCTGGGAAAAAAGAGGATTGTGGATTAGAATTTGCCTGTTTTCCAATCTGCACACAGACACTGATGGTAGAATAATATTATGTCGGCACAATAAGTTCTGTAACGTTCTTGCTATAATTAAAGAGACACAGATGTCTCTCCGTCATCTCTTCAAATAGACATGAAGGACACATTTCAAAATACATTTGGAGCTCAAGATGGCAGGCCAAGGGTCAACGAAAAGACAGATATTTCAAATAATAAGGTGGGCATGATGAGAATCTTTCCTTCCTTACTCTCGTAAAACACAACCCTTGGGAGCCTGATGTCGGGGACTTAGGAGAAAGAAGAACCACATAGAGATAATATAAGAACAACAATTTGCTAATATTTACCATCCCAAATTCTTGTGGGTCAAATTTCAGAATCCAACCACTTACTAAAGGCCTCTGTTCTACCCTAGCATCTCTAGGCACATGGGCACCACACACAAGGAAGGAGTACACCAAACTTTGGAAATCTGATTGTAGTTTGTGGGAATCATATTCTTCACACAACTCTTCACCACTATAGGAATATCCACCTTCCTGAAACAATGTCTCCCCGCACTTTCAAGAGGTAGCAGTAGAGTTTTGCACATGGAAACTTAGGGTACATGGCAGAATAGTGCATGGAAAGTATGTGCTGGGCGTTAACATCCAATGCTGATCACGTCACTTAACGATGGCAAGGAAGGTCATAAAAAGGGTTAAAACTCACTAAGCAAATGTCTCACTTAGCAACAGAAATGTGGGGCTCCGTTGTGGTTAGATTGAGGACTATCTGTACTGCTGGAGTTAAAGGCTGATACTATGGAGCAGGGGTATCAAACGCAATTCATTTGAGGGCCGCATCAAGGTTGTGTTGGGGTGTGTGGTCACTCGTGTCAGGGGCACCTCTGGTGGCCAAGTGCTAAGGCAGGACTTTCCTCCAATCCTCCCTTACTCCCATTATAATCTATCTTCCTTCCTTCCTTCCTTCCTTCCTTCCTTCCTTCCTTCCTTCCTTCCTTCCTTCCTTCCTTCCTTCCTTCCTTCCTTCCTTCTCTTCTCTTCTCTTCTCTTCTTTTTCCTTCCTCCTTCCTTCTCCTTTCTTCTTCCTTCTCCTCTTTCCTTCTTTTCCCTTCCTTGCTCTCTTCCCACCTTTCCTTTTTTTTCTTTGTCTTTCCTCTTTCCCTTTCTCCTTTCCTGTCGCGTCTTGCATGCTCAAATGCAAAAGGGGAAACATTTTTTTTTTTAATTTTAATTTGTTTAGATAGCCTTCTGCCAGTGAAAAGGGAGCTTGGGGTGGGGGACCGTGTGCAGACCCTCAAGCTCCATTTTTGCTGACAGAGGACTGCAGGAGGCCATTGTGGCTGAAAATGGTGCCCGGGCGGGGCCCCCCTGAGCCCCATTTTTGCTGGCAGAGGCACTGCAGACCGGTCCTTTGCTGTTTCCAGGGTAGCCCCACAGGCCAGATCTAAGCACCCTGAATCTGACCCACCGGCCTTGAGTTTGACACCCCTGCTAGATGGGAATTCCCCTTAGTACTGCCTTAGGAAAGCTAGTTTCTCTTGAGTCATCTATCTCCCCCTTATTTAATTCTCTTTATACACCAGACCTATTAGAAGAATTTTAAATGGAACTCGGAGCAGAATTACTGATGTGGCTGAAATATAATTCCTAGGGAAAACTCTCATAAGCTGAACTCATTCAGAAAGAACCATATCTGAACCATTGCACTGTGTGATTTGTCTTGCAACGTCTTGAGGAAAAAATATATTACACTGCAATTCTGTTTTTTTCCCCTTCCTCAGCCCACTTAAGAACCACGAGATGGCTTTTTACTCGATGAGCAACTTTCTAATGAAATTCATTGTTCTCATCATTTAGAATTCAAAGCAGCAGCTTAAATCATTAGCCGAGATCATTACATCATTGAGGGTGGGTATCTGAAGTTATCACCCCCAGCAAAGCGGCTACAAGGAACATAAATCTGACTAACCATAATTGTCTTTTATCTGCTCTGGTCCCCACTCAATGTCCATTGTAACAGGGGAAAATATTGTGTTTTCTGCAAAACCAAAAGGGCAAGAAATTCAAAATGGGGAAAAGGGACAGAATATTTATAACCATAACTGTTCCCTAACTTACTCCTTCATTCGTATTTGAATAATATATGGGAGAAGGTCCTAGGTTTTTCAATACATATTAACAGAAACTCAGCACAGATTTGACAATAAATAATAACATAAACTATGGACTGACTTCGCTTAATTAGATGGGATATCAACACAACTTCGATAACTGGCAAAAAAAAATAATCCAATGCATTTAAACCGGCCATGTGGCTATTGTTTTTAGGTGCAATCTTTTATACGTTGGGACAGTCCTTGTGGCTGAATCAGCATTCACTGCCCCTGACTGTAGACCTTGACTATAGCTGCAATGATTGTGACTTTTTCCCCACTGTCTCCAGGAAGCTGCTGCTGAAATCAATGAATGGCAAACCAACTTGGCTTTGTGATGCCTTCACAGATTGGTGAGAGGGACAAAGAGGTCGCGTGGAACATTTCAAACAAGTCTGCAAATCTCATTTTGTCAAGATGCCAAGATGGACCGATAAGGGACCTGTGCTCCTCATCACCAAAACCCCAAGGGACTCATTTTGGCATCACAAAAAGTGGACAGGAGGGAATTAATAGCAAAGCTTTCTGGGACAGAACCTCCATTATTGTTGGAAGGTTACCCAAAGCAAAATTCAGTGATGAATTCTTTTGAAGTTCCTCCATGAAATATCTGAGGAATATTTGGGGAGGACCAAATTATACTAACAGCAAGATTTCCTCCTCCTCCTCCTCCTCCTCCTCCTCCTCCTCCTCCTCCTCCTCCTCCCTCTTCCTCTTCTCCTTCTCTTCCTCTCCACTTCTCCTCCTCCTCTTCTCCTCTTCCTCTTCTCCTCCTCCTCCTTCTTTTCTCTTCCTCCCTCATGTCTCCTCCTCTTCCTCCTCCTCCTCCCTCTCCTTTTCCATTAACCAAATGACAATGATGTCCATTCCTCATTACGCATAAAATCAGATGGGGTATTTTTTTTAAAAAAGATATTAGGATGTGAAAGTCATCCCCATCCTTTTTCACATGCATGTGGCACTCTAGCAGGCCATTCTAGACTTCCTAATCCTAATCAACAACACTACTGAAGTGCTAACTCTGAGGATCTGATGTCAGTAACAGATGGAAGATCAGCTGAACTAGGATTTCAGCAGCTAAAATCAGAGCTGCCTTCCGCTTTGAATCTCCATTTTTCTTTCCACATGGGGTAGGAGGGATGGCAGAGAGGGAAAGTTGTCTTCTTCCAATGGAAAGACACTGTGGTCTTCTGAAAGCTTTGTAGCTACAAGGAGAACTTATGGAATGATGAACCGAGGAGTGATTTGTGTTCCTGAAAGTGAAAAACCAGTTTACCTCCAAATCTTATGATCTGTGCCATCATCAAACCTGCTCAGTGTGAACAGAGAGGCATGGCACCCATTTGGGAACCATGGTCAAGCTCTTTGTGGAAGCAACCTGTCTACTTTTCTTTTTCTTTTTTAATCCATTAAAATGATGCCACTGTGGGAATTGCTGACCTGTCACATCATCCTAGGTCTGTTCCCGTGCAATTGGCGTCTTTCCAGCCCATCCTTAAGTCTTTTTTCCGAATTATTTCAACTAGAGTACTTCCAGGAGTCCAGTTGGAGTGCACACAAAAGCCGTCTCTGCGGTAAATCCAGCTGCCATGCAAGTTCAAAACATTTGGGTCAGGTTTTGCACCTGAATTAGATGATTTAAAATGTTTTTTTCCCAGGATGAATAATGCACCGACTATTAAACAAAAAGGAAGTGACAGCTGCTCTCTCCAGATAAATGCATTGAGCAAGGTGCAGTATAGTGAGCTCTTTGCCAGACCAGCAGAAATAGCATCTCTTCCTTTATAGATACAGGAAGTTATGGCCATTGTAGATCCTGCTTATTAAGGACAGATGGGAGGGGGAGGCCTCTACACAGTCTTCCCCATCCCAATTGATATTGATGTTCTACAGAAGTTTGGACAGGAGAGCTTTCTGCTCAACTTTCCACTTAAAATCATCCCTCTCCAAATACAGGAAGTCGCTGACTCACGAGAACAATTGAGCCCCAAATATTCTGTTGTTAAGTGAGACATCTGTTAAGTGACTTTTGCCTCCCTTTATGACCTCAGTGGCTCAGTGGCTAAGATGCTGAGCTCGTAGATCAGAAAGGTTGGCAGTTCGGCGGTTCGAATCCCTAGCGCCGCATAACAGAGTGAGCTCCCATTCCTTGTCCCAGCTTCTACCAAACTAGCAGTTCAAAAGCACGTAAAAAATGCAAGTAGAAAAATAGGGACCCCTTTGATGGGAAGGTAACAGCGTTCCATGTGCCTTCAGTGTTGAGTCATGCTGGCCACATGACCATGGAGACGTCTTTGGACAGCGCTGACTCTTTGGCTTTCTAACAGAGATGAGCACTGCCCCCTAGAGCCAGAAACAACGTCTTGCCACAATTGTTACGTCAATTACTGCAGTTGATAAGTTAGTAACCCAGTTGTGAGTTGAACCTGGCTTCCCTCTTGACTTCACTTGTCAGAAGGTCGCAAAGGGGACACAGCAACGTGACCTTGGGAGGCAGCAATGGTCATAAGTATGAACTGGTTGCCAAGCATCCAAATTTTGATCACAGGAGCATGGGGATGGTGCAAAGGTCGTAACTGTGAAAAACGGTTGCAACGGTCCCATTTTTCAGTGCCTTTGTACCTTTGAATGGTCACTAAATGAACTGTTGGAAGTCAAGAACTACCTGTCCATCTCACTCAAAAGACAACTTCCAGTCCAAATTGTTAGGTGTTCCTTCTCGGATAGAATTGCTGCTGACAATGTGAGCATGGTATTTTAGGTGCTTCCAGAAAGTCTATTCTTTCGTGAAAGCACCAATAAAAGATCAGAAGTAATTCGTACATAAGTTGTCATGGTAATAGTAGTACTTTTAATTGCTAAGCGGCCCACAGCTCAGTGGTTTGAAAGCTAAACGCAAACAGGGGTGGGCTTCAAATTTTTTTAGCAAAGGGTCGTCTGCCTAGTTGCTGGATGGGCATGGCTATGGTGGGTGTGGCCTAGTTGACCTCCTTCACCATGGCGGTGTGTGTGTGTGTGTGTGTTTGCCCTCCCCAGACTGCGGAGGCCCATTCCCAGCCTTCCCGAACTTCTAGGAGTCCCGTTTTTTCGTCGTCCCTGAGCGTCTGTGTGCGCCCTGCACTTACCTGCATCCAAAACAGGCCACGTGGGGTTCTTGGGAGGGGCGGGGTGGGGTGGGTGGGGCCAGCCAGGAGTGGGATTTGGGGGTTCCCCAAACTGCACAGAATCTTAGCTAGGGGGTCTCCTGAACCTCTGCAAAACCCCAGCAGCCCATCCCTGAATTCAAAGCACCTGAGGGAAGATTGATCCATCACCAAGCAAAGTGGAGGGGATCAATTGGACCCACAGAACATAGAAACATAGGGCTGGAAGGAACCTTAGAGGTCTTCTAGTCCAACTCCCTACTCAAGGCAGGAGACCTTATACCATCTTAGTCAAAGAGTTTGTCCAGTCTGTTCTTGAAAACCTCCAGTGATGAATGTCCCAAAGGTGCTTTTTCAGGAGGCAACTGGACTTCCTTGGTTTTTTTTTCCGAAGACGTTTCACTTTTCATCCGAGAAGCTTCTTCAGATCTGACAGAATGGTGGAGAATGGAAGGATTTATACTCATTGAAGACAGCTGGTCATTTGCATCCTTTTAGAGAGTCCTTGGGGCCACTTGGAGGTTTATCTGTGTCCTCAGGGTTACCTGATTGGTGCTCCTGATTCCTGCAATTTTTTCCTCTGGAAATCCATTCCTACTCCCATACCATTCAAAGGGTGTTCATCCCAAATTGCATAGCTAAAAGTCTGTAGAGATTCTCAGTCATCCAGGTCTATACAGACCTCCATTGATAAAGTACCCACAACTCCAGGAAGTAAGCTATTCCACTGAGTAACTGTTCTCACTGTCACAAAATTTCTCCTTACTTCTAAATTGGATCTCTCTTTAATGACCTACCTTCCAACCATTCCTTCTTGTCTTGCCTCTGAATAAGGTTGATCCTCTCTTCTCTGTGACACCCTCTCAAGTATTGGAAGACAGTTATCATGACCCCCCAATCCTTCTCTTCAATAAGGAAGACGTACCTAGGTCCCTCAACCATTTGTCATACAATTTAGCATCCAGATCCTTTACCACTTTGGTTGCTCTTCTCTCCACACTTCCCCAGGGTCTCAGCATCCTTTTTGTATCATGATGACCAGAACTGGATGCAGTATTCCACATGTGTCATATAAAGCAGTATTATCATATTATTATTATGCCATGATCTTGATGTTATCCCTCTGTTGATGAAACCTAGCGTTGTGTTGGCATTTTTGGCAGCTGCAGCCCAGTACCGGCTCATGCCTAAGTGTTAGTCCATTAGACACCCAGTCCCTTTCACCAACCCAATAAGTGTGGTCCATTATGATGAACAGTAAGAGCTTAAGATTTTGGTTTGCTCCTGGGGAGGAAAGCTAGGGCAATAAAAATTAAATTAAATTAAAGCACCAGGGCTATGTGTTGTTTTAATTTTGTTCATATGTTGCCAACTGAAGTCTAATCTCTGTAATTTATTATTAATGAATCATTACAATATATAATAATACAGAATATATTATTAATATGTTTGGCAATATATTAATATTATGTATTATAATTACTCATAAATTAGCAAACAATGTATTCCATCATACATATTTTACTATATGCATTGTAAATAATATGCATAATAAACCACTCTTCACTGCTGAAGTCAAACTGCAAAGTTATCCATTGCAAATTAATAATAAGAAAAATAAACCCAGTAAAATGTAAGGTGAAACAAACATTAAAAACAAAAACAAATGGGGAAAAATAGATAAAATGGGACATTAGCCACAGATTAATTCTGTCCCTTGTGTGAGGAATATAAACCCATAACTTATTGGTTACACAACAGTTAAATGTTTGCACCATTGGCTTCCTAATGGCCATGCTGTAGTTACCGCACAAAAGCTGGCTAAATCCATGTTTCAGAGAGCATGTCAAATAAAATGAGGTAGACTTTTCAGCAGGCCAGCTGGAACAAGTTGGCAACAAAATTATAAATAACTTCCCCTATGTATTTTTCTGAATTTGATCAATGGCTCAGACACCATCCTTTTCAACAGAATAAGGAAGAAGGTTTAAGCCAGCCCAAACCTGGCTAGAGGTAGATCCAAGGTGACTTTAGCATCTTGATTTCATTTGAAATCAAAGCAGCCATTCTGGAACGTGTTCAGACAACCAATATTTGTTGGGACAAGCTGGCAAGGTTGGAACCACTGCAATGTATCCTGATTCCATTGCGATACTTGCTGGTGACTTTCAATACCAAAGTGTGTCCAAGTGACCAAATTTTATTCTCCCATTCAAATGGGGAATCTCCTGCAGCTAATAGCTTGAATTGCACCCAACCCCATAAAAGTCAAAAATTAAGAGGATTTATTATGGGGGCTGGTGGTTGATGCCAATGCTTTCAGATTCTTAAGAGGAATGCATATTTGGGTGTTGGGGTGGGGCTAGTGTCATTGAGTATGCTGCTTTCAACTTAATTTGCAGAGGTTTTTATCTTTACAACAAGCACTCCACAATTATTGTGAAAAGAGCTGACTAACTCCCGAGACATTTAGAAATGTTATCTTTGTAATTGTGCATTAAGATACACATTATTCCTCTTCGCTTCTGTACAGAAATGGAGTGAATGAATGAATTGATGAATGAATGAATGAATGAAATGGTTTAGGGTTTGGAGAAGACCCTAAGGTCCGTTCTATTCTATTCTATTCTATTCTATTCTATTCTATTCTATTCTATTCTATTCTATTCTATTCTATTCTATTCTATTCTACATTCCATTATTCTGTTCTTTTCTATCCTATGCTATCCTACTCTACTCTACTCTACCCTACTCTACTCTACTCTGCATTCTATTCTATTCCATTCCATTCCATTCTCTGTTCCATTCCATTATGAACAAATACCTCTCCGTCAAAATCATACTTCTTACTCACTACAAAAACAGACAGCTAAGTTGCTCAGAGTTGGCTCTAGATGAGATAGACTTCAATCGATGAATCAATTAATCAATCAAAGAATATTTGGAAGCAGCTGATAAGCACCTCCTTATTTCACTGAAGTATAAGAAGAGGACGGAGATATAATTACAATCAGATTTGCAAGATTCTGCTGTTATAGCCAATCTCAACCGATGTAGTTTCAGCCCTCCTGTAGAATTTGTTTTCTTAGTCTGGCCCACATGGTGAGGTTGCTATTTACTGACAATAACTGGACAGGCACGTGTCCTGCTTGAGCAGGGGGCAGGACTATAAGACCTCCAAGGTCCCTTCCAGCTCTATTCTGGTTGACTGATACCTCTTCTCTCTCCCTCATCTTTTCTGGAATGTGCTCCCTTTTTCCTAAGAAATTGCTGCTTTACTGTAGACCAGAGGTCTCCAAACTTGTCAACTTTAAGACTTGTGGACTTCAACTCCCAGAATTCCTCAGCCAGCCAGCTGGGGAATTCTGGGAATTGAAGTCCACAAGTCGCAAAGTTGACAAGTTTGGAGATCCCTGTTGTTAGACCATCACATCATCTTCTCTTCTGTAGGGACCATCCAACACAGAATACAAATTCCATATCCTATAAAATTTGAAATGTAGTCAGTTTGACTAACTTGGGTAGACCAGAACAGAATCAATGGCTCTGTCTCTATTGAAAGACTGTAGAGTTATCTGGAGTATAGTTCGATGCTAATAGAGAACCATTAAATGGCAAGACATCTCTCCCCCATCATATAATCTTAGCTTTTGCTGTCATATATCACATGTTTTAAATAAGGAGGTGAACTTTTTAAAAAAAAACAACAACAACCCACTATCACTATTTATTTTCATTTTCATCAACTATCAGATTTTTAATGGTAGATTTTTGAATGAAAGCAATTGAACGGAATTATGAAGGATAATTGAATGGAAGGGAAGTGGATGATTGCTTTTGTTACTTAAAATGCAGTATCCGGGCATTTATTATGGCATATATATTTCTATTGATTTGTCTGTTTCTATGTTGCAAGATTAAGAGCAGGATGGTCTGTTTATCTGACCTTTAAATATATTGTTATCTGCTTTGCGCTCTTGGGAAACACAATCAAAAGAAAGGAACAGCCAACAACAACAAAAAAATACACAGTCAGAAAGAGGTGCTCTTAGGCGCTGAGCTTTTGAAACTGGAGGGAGGTCGACCACCACTGTAAGGATTTTTGTGCAGAGGTTAAACAGATCTTCACAAAATCCTCCCCTTATTATTATTTTCACTATTCTCTGGCCTCAGAGGTGTTGCTTTGGCATCACATGCCATTCCGTTGATATAATCTTGCAGACAAAGCCAAGATGCTGGTCAAACACACTTCCAATCATCCTCCTTTGCATCCAGCATGAAACGACGTGACCTCTGGCAATGCAAAGCATAACCGAACAACTTTATCGTTACACACAGCGAGACTTCTATGGACGGAGCAAGGAGTGTGATTCTCTCCCCAATCGACCTCGGGTTTTCTGGCGCCCAGATTAGCTTTTTGTTCCCCCCACCCCGCGTGTGCTACACCAAAGCCCCCTCTTCCCAATCAGCAGGTTTAACCATCAAGCAAGCGGAGGGAAGCTCCCTTTTGAATTACTGAGTGAGAGATATTCTTCCTGCCATTTCCTGTCCCCTTAAGGCACCATGGAGGAGAAGTCTTATAGGGCAGTCCTTACCTTGGGAATTAGCCTGCAAGACCCCAATGCTGTCATCAAACTGCATAGATTTGATGTTGAGTGACGCCAAGATGCATTCCTTGTCCTGCAGTGAAGTGTCATCAATATTATTCTGATTGGCTGACAGGATGACGCACATGTCACAGAGGTTGATGTTGACAGCTCTTAAATCAGCTCGGCTTAATGGTGTACCCTTCAGCAGAGAAAGGGGGGAGGAAGGGGAGAGAGAGAGAGAGAAAAGAGGAAGGGAATGAAAGAAAAAAAATTAAACAGCAGGAAGGAGCTTTGGGAGATGATTTAACAAGTATCCCCCACTTTTTGTGTAATGCTCTGACATTAAGAGGGTCTAACTGTGTGCCAGGGAAGAGAAGGAACATGCTGATCGGAAAGGGTGGCTGGCGCTGATGGCAGCATTTTAGTCTTTAAGACTCAATACTCAGTCAAGCGATGGGTAACAAACGAGGAGCGGGGATGATGGGAAACTTCCGGGCATCGTGCCTGCCGCTTACAACCCCCTCTCGAGTTCTGTGCATCTCCTGGAGCAGCAAATGTCCTTCTGAGCAGACCGAGGGGGCATGTTCAGATACTCACTTCCAGAAATGCTGGACTTGTGCCAGTGATATGGAAAAGAACGAATCCCTTATAGAACCAAACTAACACTATCTACCTGCGGTATCAGTCTGACTATCTATCTATCTATCTATCTATCTATCTATCTATCTATCTATCTATCTATCTATCTATCTATCTATCTATCTATCTATCCTATCATCTGCCTTACTGCCTATCTAGCTATCTACCTACCTACCCATCCATCCATCCACCCATCAATCCATCCATCCATCTACCTACTTACCTACCTACCTAACCATCCACATTCTCATGTGAAAGGTTCAGGTTGACTACTTCTATCTATCTGTCTGACTGTCTGTCTATAATATCTCTCTCTCTCTCTCTCTCTCTCTCTCTCTCTCTCTCTCTCTCTCTCTCTCTGTTTGTCTATATATATATATATATATATATATATATATATATATATATATATATATATATATATATATGTATGTATGTATGTATATATATCTATATATCTGTCTGTCTGTCTGTCTGTCTATCTGTCTGTCTGTCTGTCTGTCTGTCTGTCTATCTAATCCTATCATCTGCCTGCCTGCCTGCCTGCCACCCTGCCTGCCTGCCTGACCTGCCTGCCTGCCTGCCTGCTCTATCTATCTATCTATCTATCTATCTATCTATCTATCTATCTATCTATCTATCTATCTATCTATCTATCTATCTATCTATCTACCTACCTACCTACCTACCTACCTACCCATACATCCATCCATCTACCTACCTACCTACCTACCTACTTACCTAACACACCACATCACATCATGTGAAAAGTTCAGGTTGACTACTATCTATCTATCTGTCTGTCTGTCTGTCTGTCTGTTCTATCATCTCTCTCTCTCTCTCTCTCTGTCTCTATCTATCTATCTATCTATCTATCTATCTATCTATCTATCTATCTATCTATCTATCCATCATCTGCCTGACTGCCTATCTATCTATCTACCTACCTACCCACCCACCCACATCCTTGTGTGAAAGGTTCAGGTTGACTACTTTATTATGTTCTACCTACACTACAGGAATCTCCCCAGATTGCGTGCCTTCCTTTGACAAATGATAACATGTCATGGAACTTAGGAAGGGTCAGGCTTAAGTCTCCTGCAGCTACGCAAGGATTCAAGTTCCCCACCTGATTCCTCCTCCTTGTACTTTCCCCTCTCTCCCCCCTCCCCCTCTCCCTTCCTCTTTCCATCCATCTCTCCATCCATGCATAAAAAGAAAGATCCCGAAAAACATTTCCTGTAACAAGTTTTACCTTTTTCTAAACAATCCCACCATGACATTTGCTTCAACAAAGTTAGAGCTTCTTTAGTACAGAAATGGACACTATATTAATAAGCACCAATGTACACTGGGGTTTTTTTGTAGCAAAATTACTAATTGGACCATGTAGCAAAACATGATGATGTCCTTCTTGGTGTTTATATGCGTTGGGAAATGTTTATAATGCACACCTCGAATTAGTGGATAATTTAAACATTACATACAGGATGACTTTCTCCAGGCCAGAGACTGGTGTGTAAATATGGTATGGATGACAATGTGAGCTACGAAGAACACAGCCCAGGCCTATTGATGTGACAGAGAGAGGGAGCGGGAGGGAGAGAGAAAAAGAGAGAGAGGGAGAGAGGGAGAGAGATGGAGGGACAGCTAATTTGTGATGGTGATCTCCCATTTTGCATCCCTCAATTGTATGACAAGTGGGATGAACAAGAGGATTGCTTCAGCTTCAAAGACTGTATGAAGCAAGACTAGCCAAATATTTAATGATGGATTTCAATTTGGATTCTATTTGTTTTGGTTTATCCTTTATTCTGCTTGTTTTTTGTAAGTAGCCCTTTTAGGGTGAAGAAAAAAACCCAACCAACCTAGTATTCAAATAAAATATTTAATGGCCCCCTGCTAGTGATTTTCTTCCTGGCCTCGTGTGAAAGGCAACTTATTATGAAATTTGCGTTCTCATGAGCACCGAGGTATAAATCGTGAGGAATTGGGGGCTCTTCAATGCTGTGATAAAGAATTTATCACATTTAGTGATAAAGACATTCATCTCCTTTCATCCTGTATCCCCTTAAGAAAGAGGTGATAACTCTCAATTGGTGCATTGGGTAGAAGAAAGCCAGCAGACCAGATCTTTTCACAGATCTGGGCACACCCAAAGAGATCGGGTAGATAGACAAACAATACAAAATGTTTTCAAAGGTTTCATAGGCATAAATAATGCCACGACTAATAATTGCCCTGCTGTCAAGTGAAATCATAACATCAAAACCGGCTGTAATCAAGGCATTCAGGCAAGTGTTCAATGAGCAAGATTGCTAATGTGTCTGATAGGCGCTGAAATTCATCCTTGACAAGGGACGGAGAACACCAGCAAATTTCCTCTAATAAGGTCTCCCAGGGCTTGGTTTTCATAGCTACAACAAACAGGGAAAGGCCAAGTCCTCAGGCTTATAACGAGTCAAGAACAAAACAGTGAAACCCAAGATCAAAGGAAAGAAGAGGAAAAGGAAGGAAAGGAAAAGAAAGGAAAGGAAAGGAAAGGAAAGGAAAGGAAAGGAAGGGAAAGGAAAGGAAGGAGAAGGGAAGGAAAGGAAGGGAAGGGAAGGGAAACCTGTAAAGTCATGGAATCAATTATTAACCAATCCATTATCTTCCACTTAGAGACAAACAACCTACTCTCTAATAAACAATTTGGTTTCAGAAAAAAAACTATCCTGCAATCTGCAACTCTTACACTGCAAAAACATAATGACTACACAACTCGATCAGGGCAATCTACATAGACTTCTGTAAAGCCTTTGATTCAGTGGTACACAACAAACTACTCCTAAAACTAAAATCTTATGGTATCTCTGGACACCTGCATAACTGGATAGAAGCATTCCTGTCAAACAGATAACAAATGGTCAAAATTGGGAGCGTCCTATCAAATTCTGTACCTGTCAACAGTGATGTCCCCCAAGGCAGTGTTCTAGGACCAACTCTCTTCACACTCTACATAAATGACCTCTGTGATCATGTTAAGAGCAACTGCATTCTCTTCGCTGACAATGTAAAGCTATTCAACACCACAGACAATACTGCTACCCTTCAAAAACACCTCCACTATGTATCAGAATGGTCAAACAAATGGCAACTTCAAATTTCAACAAATAAATGCTCTGCCCTACATATTGACAAAATAATAATAATCAGAAAATAAAATACAGGCTGAATAGTCAAGACCTTGTTGATGATCCAAGCTCTGTAAAGGACCTTGGAATACTCATCTCTAATGATCTAAGTGCTAGAGCCCAATGTAACTACATAGCCAAAAAGGCATTAAGAGTTGTTAACCTAATCTTATGTAGCTTTTTCTCTGGTAATATTACACTACTAACTAGAGCATACAAAACATTTGCTAGACCAATACTCGAATACAGCTCATCAGTCTGGAACCCACATTATGTATCTGATATTAACACAGTTGAGAAAGTCCAGAAATATTTCACAATAAGAGTTCTCCACTCCTCTACTCGTTGCAGAATACCTTATGCCACCAGACTTGAAATTCTAGACCTAGAAAACCTAGAACTACACCGCCTTCGGTCTGATCTAAGTATAGTATATAAAATCATACATTGCAATGTTCTACCTGTCAATGAATACTTCAGCTTCAACCATAACAATACAAGAGCAAACAATAGATGCAAACTCAAGGTTAATCGCACCAAACTCGATTGCAGGAAATACGACTTCAGCAACAGAGTGGTCAATGTCTGGAATACTCTACCTGACTCTGTGGTTTCTTCCCCAAACCCCAAAAACTTTAACCTTAGACTGTCTACTATTGACCTCACCCCTTTCCTAAGAGGTCTGTAGGGGGTGTGCATAAGTGCACCAATGTGCCTACCGTCCCTGTCCTATTGATTCTTTTATTTTTCTTACCGTGTTTCTCACATAATAAGGCCGGGCCTTATTTTTTGAGCCAAAACGGCTAGGCCGTCTTTTCGGGGTGATTAATTCCCCCTTGCATCCTCGCCATCAGCCGCTCCTACGGCGATCATGGCCAAGCACAGAGACTCCCTACTCCCACCTTTGCTGCAGACACCTTTGGCACCGCGCTGTTGCTTCCTTCTGCCCATTACGCGCCACGTTTGGGCTGCCACTTCCATGTTTGGAGTGCCATTGCCATTTGGAGCTCCAAACGCGGAAGTGGCAGCTCAAACATGCGGCGGCGATCTTTTATTTTGGTCACGCGGTTCAAGCGAGCAAGAGAGGGAGACTGCGATGCCTCCATCCGAGATGGCAACCTCACTAGTGGATCACACGTGGCTGGAAGCCGAATCAGCGGGATCGATGGCGATCTTTTTGGAGCGAGAGGAAAGTTAGAGAAGAATTGCGGCGTAATTTGCAGGAGGAAGTGGGTGTATCCACGGCAGGGAGCCCAAGGAAGAAGGGCTGGTAGGCAACGGAGAGTGTCCCGTAGCTCCGGAAGCAGCCTAGAGACGCGCCCGGGAAGAGGCGCAGATGCTGCCTTGTAGTCCCCAAGCCAACTCCGTGCGCCGCCTTTAGTTATGTGCGCTCCGCGCTTTGGGCATCTCCGTGTGATCCTTTCCACCTGGCGCCCTTGCTGCTTTCTGGCTCTTTAGCAAGGCATCACGGTCTCCCTCTCATGCTGGCTCTGAACCGTGCGGACCAAAATAAAAAGATCGCCCACCGTCATGTTTGGAGCTTCCACATTTGGAGCTTCCGCCGCCGTTTGGAGCTCCAAACAGCGGCAGTGCTCCAAACACGAAGCCGGTTGCTAAAGAGCCAGAAAGCAGCAAGGGCGCCAGGTGGAAAGGACAGGGTCGCGATCACACGGAGATGCCTAAGCGCGGAGCGCACATAACTAAAGGCGGCGCACGCAGTTGGCTTGGGGACTACAAGGCAGCATCTGCGCCTCTTCCCGGGCGCGTCTCAGGCTGCTTCCGGAACTACGGACGCTCTCCGTTGCCTACCAGCCCTTCTTCCTTGGGCTCCCTGCCGTGGGGTACACCCACTTCCTCCTGCAAATTACGCTCGCAACTCTTCTCTCCCTTTCTCTCTCGCTCCAAAAAGATCGCCATCGTATCCCGCCGATTCGGGCTTCCAGCCACGTTGTGATCCACTCGTGAGGTTGCCATCTCGAATGGAGGCATCGCAGTCTCCCTCTCTTGCTCGCTCTGAACTTCGCACGGACCAAAATAAAGATCGCTCGCCGTCATGTTTGGAGCTGCCACTTCCGCGCTTGGAGCTCCAAATGGCGACGGCACTCCAAACACGGAAGCGGCAGCTCCAAATGTGGCGGCGTAATGGGCAGAAGGGAAAGCAACAGTGGCGGGTGTCAAAGGTGTCTGCAGCAAAGGTGGGAGTAGGGAGCTCTCTGTGCTTGGCCATGATCGCCCGTTAGGAGTGGCTGGTGGCGAGGAAATCCGGCCCGCTGGGCGCTCCTATGACGAAGTCTCCCCGTCCTTCCCCCTTATTTTGCATATTTTAAAATAGGCCTAAATTTGGGGGAGGGGCTTAATTTGATTTTATGCCCAAAAAACATGCTGGGCCTTCCTATTGGTGGAGGCCGTATTGTTGGAGAAACACGGTATATGTATCCATGTATTCATAACTATGTTTTTACTTATACCTTTTATCTTGTAAGCAATTGACAAACCAAATTAAAAAAAAAGAAATGAAAGGAAGGGAAGGAAGGAAGGAAAGAAAAGGAAAGGAAAGGAGGGAGGGAGGGAGGGAGGAGGAAGCAATGAGAGGTAAGAAAGGAAAAGAGAGAGAGGGAGGGAAAAGGAAGGAGACAGACAGTGAGTTAGGAAAGAAGGGAGACAGGAAGGAAGCAATGAGAGGGAGGGAGGGAGGAAGACAATGTCTTGGGAAGAAAGAAGGGAGATAGGAAGGAAGGAAGGAAGGATGAGAGGGAGGGAGGAAGGAAAGAAGCAATGAAAGGCGGGGAAGAAGAAGAGAGGGAGGGAAGAAGGAAGGAAGACAGTATCTTGGGAAGGAAGGGGGATAGGAAGAAAGGAAGAAGAGGGTGGGAAGTACGGAGGGAGGGAAGGATTGAGGTTGGGGGAGAGGGGAGATCAGGTCCTTGGACTTACTGGTAAAATGGAGACCTTGGGAAAGTTATGCATGGTCTCCCATTCCCTCCTTAAATATTCCAAGGAGCCCACAAAGACGATATGTTTGAGCTCGTGGTAGTGGAAATTGCTTGCTCGGAGTGGCATCACAAAATTTCTCAGTCCTATCAGCGCTGACGTCATATCTCCAAATATGCAAACCACCACATGGCCGCTGAGGACGGTCATAGCAGCTTCACTTCGGGTCTGGAGAAACAAAACAACAGAACAAAATGGGGAAAGGAGTTAGGAGTAATGAAGAGTTTTCAATGCCAGCAAGATTCATCCCAGGAATTAAGCAGTGCTGGGCCTACAAAAGCATGAAAACACAAGGAAATTGTTTCTACCTTTTCACCTCCATAATATCTAACAGAGCATGAAATGCTCCAAGCTTGCTTAGAAAAAAAGATAAGAGTTTGGAAGGCAAAGAATATGGTAGCTATATATACATACAGGTAGTCCTTGGCTTGCAACAGTTCATTTAGTGACCAAAGTTACAACGGCACCGAAAAAAGTGACTTAGAATTGTATTTTCCACACTTATGACCATTGCAGCATTTCCCACAGTCCCGTGGTCAAAATTTAGATGCTTGGCCACCGGTTCGTATTTATGACCATTGCGGTGTCTCAAAGTCACGTGATTCCCTTTTGCGACCTTCTGACAAGCCAACGGGAGAAGCCAGATTTCACTTCACCACCTGGCGACTCACTTATCAACTGCAGTGATCCCCTTAACAGCCGAGGCGAGAAAAGTTGTTAAAGTGAGGCAAAATTCACCTCACAAGTTTCTCAACATAGCCACAGTAATGTTTGGCTCCATTGTGGTCGTAAGTCAAGCATTGCCCGTAGAATCCCATACGGTTAGTATGGAACCAGACCTGTCAACTTCAAAGCTTGTGGGCTTCAACTCCCAGAATTCCCCAGCCAGCCATGTTGAAGTCCACAAGTTTTAATGTTGCCAGGTTCGGACTACCCTGGTACAGAAGAGATGAGCTAGGTCTTCAAACTGTGTAGACTCTATCACAGGGATCCCCAACCTTTTTTACACTGCGGCCCGGTATCCCCAACCTTTTTTATGGCGCGGCCCGGTACCGACATCAGCTGGGCGCTGCCATCTTGTTTTGATGAAAAAGTGCTTCCGTGAGCTCACCGGAAGCACTTTTCCATCAAAACAAGATGGCGGCGCTTAGCGTTGTGAGCTTTTCCGGGTAGAAATGGCTTTCTACCCGGAAAAGCTCACCGGAAGCACTTTTTCATCAAAACAAGATGGCGGCACCCAGCAAGCCAGCGGCCCGGTAGGACTTGTTCCATGGACCGGTACCGGTCCGCGGACCGGTGGTTGGGGACCCCTGCTCTATCACATCCACATATTCTAACAGGCTACCTGGGAATGGGGTAAGAAGGGATGACGTTGGGGTGCCGGAACATAAATAATGGGTGGCTCTTTGTTCACACCATTATAACAACCATGGTGATTTTTTTCTTTTAACCATCTTCTGTGAACACTTCTGAATGACACTCTCAGCTGAACTTGTGTTGTGGTTAGCCAGCAGCAGGTGTGGATGGCTGAGGAGAGCGAGGACTCAGATGAGGGGCCAGGACCATTAGGGAGTGGGCTGCTGCCTTCAGAGATTGTGGGGGCTGTCAGCAGCGATGAGGAGGTTCCTGAGGAGCCTGTGCCAAGTGTGTGTGCATGCAGGATTGCTCGCAGGAAAGAGCAGCTACAACAGCATGGCCGACTTCGGAGTAAGACTGCAAGGTAATGGCCCCTCCTTCAAAAAGATAAAAGACAGCTGTGAAGCAAACATTCTTTGCAGGAAGCAAAGACGTTTTGAAACTCAGCCTCGTGGACATTGCAGGATCTTAAGTTGGTCTTTGAAGACTCTTGTGTTGTAAAATGTTTCTTATCTGTTATATCCTGGTCATTGCACGATCTTAAGTTGGTATTTGAAGACTCTTGTGTTGTAAAATGTTTCTTATCTGTGATTCTTGGCAGTCTCATGCAGTTTTGGCAAGGTTTGTGTTTATCAAAGTTAATTAGTTTGCAGCAGCCTTTTAACCAGGAATTCATAAGAATCATTAAAAGGTTTCTGTTCTCTTTGGTTCGTGTTTGTCTTATTGGAAAAGGGTTTTGGTTAGAACAACTTGGTGATTAGGGGCATGTTCTGACCCAGCTCCCCAAACACGACAAATCCTCTGAAGTTAACTCAATGATTCCTTTATTAGGAGTGCCAGCAGCCCCCGCAAACAGTTCCTCTTTCACCAAAGATAACAAGTCTGTCAGGCTGGGAGATGAATAGTTGTCTGCCATACTTATTCATCCTCTTTTATTCCCAGAGCTAGGGTGGGGCCTCGCTAGCAGCGGCGGCTCTTCTGTCCCAAGTACCGGCCCATTGATTCCCACTGCTCTCCTCTCCTCTGCCTTCTCTCTCTCTCTCTTTCTGACAGCTCCATTCCCTCTTCCCTCTCAGAGCTCTCAGATTTCTTTGATGCTGACCCTGACTCCCAGGCCTCCTCCTCCTCCTGATTCAGCTGCTCGAGGGACCGGCGGCTGACAGGCCACAAGAAGATATTTGGATTAGGGGAGGTATCATTTATGAGAAAGATCCACTGATAAAAAAGGAAATATTTAAGTCATCTTGTCAGGTTAGTCTTATAACTTTGGTGGAATTATTTTCAGGTCAAATGTGTGTTGGAACCCCTTCAAGGGCGATGAAGTTATGAATGCCAATGTTATGATTACACAGTTGGACCAACAACTTCTTGCAAATCTGAATCTCCTTGCATCTGCTAAATCCAAATTTCCTTTGGAATTACTATCGAATGGAACATACCATGAAGATTATTATTATTATTATTATTATTATTATTATTATTATTATTATTATTATTATTATTATTATTATTATTATTATTATTATTTAGCACTTGGGTCAGAAGCACCGAAACGCTTCCGGGGTGGAAAGGATTAGCCAGTGACATCACCGTTGCCCTGGGGATGCCCAATTGAGGGTTCCTTTCATGTCCCTGGCAGGAACTGGAGTGAAGGACGAGAACCCTGTAGTCTCAAATGTGGGCTTGCTAATCTGGGTCTCAAATGTGGGCTTGCTAATCTCCTGCCCAGCGTTCCAACTGCTCGAGCCACCATGCTACTGCCAGGAGATTAAATGAATACAATTAAAGCTGAAAGCCACTGCTTAACTTTTCAAGAGAGGTGAAGCTGATAGGATTCAACAGCTATCATTTGCGATTTGCAGGCCTGGTGTTGTAAAATCGCCTTACGGAGGTAGGTTGCTCATAGAAATGTTTAAAAATGTGACTATTCCAAGTGCAGCTTCCATATGTTGTTGTGAAGTCCTTCCTCCCTCCCACCCTCCCTTCCTCCTTATCTATCTATCTATCTATCTATCTATCTATCTATCTATCTATCTATCTATCTATCTATCTATCTATCTATCTATCTATCTAACTATCTATCTATCTAACTTTCTATCTATCTACCTATCTCTCTCTCTCTCTCTCTCTCCCCACGCACACACACACATACACACACACACACACACACACACACACACACACACACACATACAAATACACACATACAGACAAATACACACACACACATTCTGTACATATATTTTACCCACACAGTGGCAAAACTAGTAAGCAGATCTTCAATCATAACCAGACAAGGAGAGTCCTTCTAATGTCTTTTTTTTTTTTCCCAAGCATGCAAACTTCGTGAAGTGGAACATTAAGGTCATTAAGCGTCATCTCTGTTTAAAATATACTTAAAAATATTCTAGCTGACATCTGTCGCCCTCAGTTATTTAACCACGTATGGAGAACTTGTCCCTGGTGGTCTAATGAACGCGGTGGCATGCATATCAATTTGAACCTTTCTGAATCCAACTCTTTAACAGGTTACTCAGTGGAAGCGGCTGGTTTATCGATCGCTCAAATGCCAATACTGCCATTCCAGACAATGTCATGGTTATTATACAAACTCCCCCGAGGACAGGAGGAACAAGGTGCTGCCATATGATCGTTAGACTAAACCAGAGCTGTCACTATTATTGGTTGTGTTACTCAGCGGTGCAAGAGAAATCTAAAAAAAAAATCAAAATCAAAATCTACCCCCCCCCCCACTAAATAAAGGGAAAATCCAGTGGGGATTTCGCTTGTCACACAGCCGCGGTGTTAGCTGCGATGTATAAGAGTTGCTGGTGCGACGCGCAAGCAGATGGAGATCACTGGCACAAACGTTCACCAAACCTAACAGAGTCAGAAGTAACGAGGTAATTAGATTAGATTAGTTGCGTCGGTTTGATGGCTGCCCACAACCCAAAGAGGAAATCCAGGGGAACCTTTGAAACCCTAAGCAGAATCTTGAAGACTTCCTAGCTGATGGGAGGTGATCTCGGAGAAACATCGCTCTGGATGGCACCTCTGGATAAATGGGAAATAAAAATAGCTCTCAATCACTGGATAATGAAAGCAAGAGAAAGAGAGAGACAGGGGGAGAGAGGGAGAGGGAGAGAGAGGGTGGAGGGAGGGAGGGAGAGAGAGACAGGAGGGAGGGGGAGAGAGGGGGGGAGGGAGGGAGGGAGAGGGGGAAAGGGAGGGAGAGAGAGCAGGAGGGAGGGGGAGAGAGAGAGAGAGGAGGAGAGGGGAGGGAGAGAGAGAGAGAGGGAGAAGGGAGGGAGGGAGGAAGTCATGCACAGCTCAGAACTAAAAAAGATAATGAAAGGGAAGTAAAATAACAGAATAACAAACAGAATAATAAAGAATCAGAATTACAGAATAATGAAGCTGGAAGGGACCTTGGAGGCCATCTAGTCCAACCCCCTGCTCAAGCAGGAAACCCAATACCATTTCAGACAAGTGTCTGTCCAATCTCTTCTTGAAAACAGAAAGAAAGAAAGAAAGAAAGAAAGAAAGAAAGAAAGAAAGAAAGAAAGAAAGAAAGAAAGAAAGAAAGAAAGAAAGAAAGAAAGAAAGAAAGAAAATACATACATACATTCATACATACATGCATACATACATACATACTACATACATTCATACATACATACATGCATGCAGAAAGGGGGGGGAGAGGGAGATACTATGATGAACATTTTTGCTGGAAAGTCACAGATTTTGGAAAATCATAAATGTCATGCTGGAAATGAGGAACTGAATACATTTTCTTTCTTTCCCATCATGATATTTGATATTATTTATTACAGAAGAATAACTATTTAAAGAAGACTTGGAGGGAGGAAGTGTTTCTTATTTTTCCCCCCAAGGGTTTTGAGAGCCAATGGTATTCGACTGTACCTTAAATAATCATGTGTATATTTGTTTGACTTTGGTTATGTGTATTTAAGCCTTAAAGTTCTAGGCAATGAATAAATTGCAAGCCGTGGTGGTGCAGTGGTTACAATGCAGCACTGCAGGGCTAACTCACTGCTCACTGCCAGCAGTTCGATCCTGACTGGCTCAAGGTTGACTCAGCCTTCCATCCTTCTGAGGTCGGTAAAATGAGGACCTCAAATTGTTAGGTGAAAGAGGCTAACTCTGTAAACCACTTGGAGAGGGCTGGAAAGCAGTATATAAGTCTAAGTGCTATTGCTATTGCTATCAGCTTCTACTTCTAAGCTTCCTACATTTTTATGTCCTGGTCCACGTAAATAAGGTTTTGAACACCTATTTGTGGCTACTATGTTGAATTTATGATCCCCTCCCTGTGGATACCTCTCATTGAACACTTCAGTGATATATCTTTATACATCCTTGAATAATTAATTGCCACATAGATAAAGGGTAGCACAAAACAGGCGCATACATATCTCTGACAATAACGTAAGATTTTGCATGATGGTAATCAAAAGTACATTGATCAAGGGTATCCGATAACTAGTATATCACATTTTTAAATGCTTGTGTTGAGTGGAGTTTTCATGATTTGAAAGCTGCTCCATCACACTGATAGTGTCGTTAGAGAGCATTAATTGCAAGCGACATATATGGAGAATTTAATGATCCTGTGAATTTTTCCTATGATAAATGATCAGGGTGTATGCATTAATCAAGAAACCAAATGACTACATTGAATAGTTTCTAATTATCAGTTTGGCACTTCAGGGTTAATTGGTTTGGATATAGCTGCGTGATATTGTGCACTAGTGTGGCCACAATTCTGGTCACATGATACAAAAAAAAATATGTTCTATGTTCTACAGTTACTTACAAATCAGTCCCCCCACCCCATGGAACCTGAAAGCAGAAATGGAAAATCAGCTCTGACTCTTCCAGGGGAAAGGATAACCACCAAAATCATGCTTATAGAATGTGTCTTCTGAAAAGACACGTGGAATCTGTGTGGGCTTGTCAACTGTCTTATTGGTTTCATTCAATTGTCAAAAATCTGTTGCTATGCTTTTGCAAAAAAAGAAGAAGTCTGAATTCAACCCAGTGGCATCAGATTAGCTAGTTCAAACCACCTGTCAAATTTGATTCAGAGAGTTAGCTCAATGAGTCCATCAAATTACCACTGGATTTCTGAAATGACCATCCACACAGCTCTACTGTAGACACTAAACACAGAGGAGTAAACCTTAATGAGCCTCAAACTCATTAAGACCATCAACAATTGTGAAAATAGCCAGAAAATAACAGAAAATGTAATAGTCCACAGATTTCTCATTGGTGTGGATTCTTAGAAACACTGAAGTAGTCCTGGGCAAGGCCAGAAACACAAGAGTCTGGAGGAAATTCAATATAATACAATCTGACTATAGAATATAGCAATAGTGGACTTCTGGTGGCATTCTTGTCGACAATAGACCAGAGACCGTGATCGTGCGTGGCTTTGATCCGTGCTTACCCTGTTGGAGGGGTCCTTAAAGGACCAGATCCATCTGACTCACCTCAGAGGGGTGGGGGGAAAAAGGGGGAGACCACCAGCTGGGTTGAGGGGAGCCGCATCTTCCCTCCCTGACTTGGTAAACTCCCCTAGATGGCTGCCCTGAAGACAGGAAGCTGCGGGGACACAAGTTTTGTGCTGGAGAGTGGAAGTCGTGAGCAGTGTGTAACTGGATAAAAGACTTTGAACACTCTTTTTGAAAACCCTGGAAAAGCTGAAAGAAGGGGCCCTCGTTTGAAAGAGTGGTAGCGGCAAATCAGAAATAAGAGGAAAATATAAGGTAAAGAAAGAACCGGAAATAAAAGAATTATATACAATTAGAGACTAAATTTGGAACAATATATAACATTGCACAGTAATCAGGCATTAGATAAAATGCTGGACTGATTTTCAACTGATAAAATTTAATATTAATACTATGGAAAAGTGATTTTAAATAAAAGAATTCTAAGAAGAAAGTGATATAGAGCACCACCTAAAGGTTTAAAATTTCTCTCTTTTATGTCTGTATGGGAAACTATCAGTTGTACAAACACAATCCCCGTAAGCTCATAAAAAAGAAGGAGGGATTATAGTAAAATATACAAGAATGCAATACTTTGGGTTTGTTGGAAGTTGATTGTAATAAGGAAACAGAAGAAAGAGAAAGTGAGATAAATGGAGACTTTTGACAAGACTATAATAGAAAAACTTGACTTTTAATAAAATGAAGAATAACTTAAAAGATCAAAGAAATGGAAGAAATAAGCAAAGAATTTAAATCGGAGCTCCAAACTGTGAGAGATATGCTTAAAGAAAAAATGAGACTGGTTGAGATAATGCTGAATAAAGTAATGGAGTTATAGCTTGAAGAAGAACAAAGGAACCTCGGAGAGGATGAATTAAGAGAGGAAAATATCAGCCTTGACAAATATGGAGAACAAGGATCATTATTAAAAGACATAAAAGGATTTTAAAAAGAGACATTGACAACAGAAACAGTAAATAAAAGAGACAAGACACCCAAGATGAAGAAGAAGAAGAAGAAGAAGAAGAAGAAGAAGAAGAAGAAGAAGAAGAAGAAGAAGAAGAAGAAGAAGAAGAAGAAGAAGAAGAAGAAGAAGAAGAAGAACAAGAAGAAGAAGAAGAAGAAGAAGAAGAAGAAGAAGAAGAAGAAGAGAATATACAAGAAGAAACTCCAAAAAAGAGAACTGAAAAGGGGGGGGGAAACATGGCTGATGGGCAGAGGGAATTAAAAATTGAACTAGAAGGGGAAAAGAAGAAAGATTGGGGAAATTTAGAAAGGGAAAACCTAGCCAACATTAAAAGGAATGTTAAAGTCACGAGATTTTGAGATAAGGGTTAGGGATTGTATAAGGGGGAATATGTGTGTGTGTGTGTGTGTGTGTGTGTGTGTGTGTGTGTGTGTGTGTGTATATATATATATATATATATATATATATATATATATATATATATATATATATATATATATATATATTCTTAAGTTTTCGCGGGTATTTATATGTATGGTATTCAGCTTTGTTCGGGTATTTTCCCACGTCATTATAGTTGTGCTTTTAAAGTTGTAGCAACATTTCGGCAGAATCTCATCTGCCATCATCAGGCTTCTGTATAGTGTTCGTCTGTGAGTTATTTGGCCACATGCAAAAGAAAACCTAAACAATTTCCTAACACACCTAAACAACACACACCCCAAAATCAAATTCACCATGGAAATGGAAACAAACAAACAACTACCATTCCTAGATGTACTAATCTACAAAAAAACAGAGGGCACACTAGAGCACACCATATACCAGAAGAAAACACACAACAACCGCTACCTCAACGCCCAATCCCACCACCACCCAGCATAGATAAACTCCGTGGCCAAAACACTAATTGCCAGAACCAAACGCCTGGCAGACAAGACATACATAAAGACTGAACTATGCACCCTGACTAAAGTACTGACAGCCAACAGCTTCCACAAAAGCAAAATCACTGGCTTGATCCACAAAAACACACTGAGACATAATGGAGACTTAGAAGATGAACAGACCTATTGAACAGCTGTCCTGCCCTACATAAGAGGTACGACAGACAAAATCAGTAAGATACTACACAGGCATCACATCAAGACTGCCTTCAAAACAGACAGAAAAATAGCAGCCATCCTAAGAAACCCCAAAGATAAAATTGACCTGGAAAACCAAGGCATACATGAAGTCCCCTGTGCATCATGCCCTGCCACATACATTGGACAGACCAATAGAAGAATAAGTACCCGCCTGGATGAACACAAAAATGCAGTAAAAAAGCTGGAACACACTTCCTCATGAGTCCAATACATGAAAGCAACAGGTCATAGCATTGACTTCAATGGCACCCAAACCCTAGCCACTATAGAAAACCCCAGCCACAGAATTATCAGAGAAGCCATAGAGATTGAAAAAAGACCTGAAATCATGAATAGAAGAGATGACTCCACCAGACTGTCAATTATTTGGAAGCCTGCACTCTCAAACAAAAAAATCTCCATATCACAAGCCAGGCAAACACCTGGGCACAAATAGACTCCCCCTGATACCTCCAGCTCAAGCACACCCCAACCAGGCACCCAGATGAAACCTAGCTTCCTAATAAATGATAGCCATCTGTTTACTCAGAGCCAAGCCACACTAAAAGCCTCCAATATAGGAAGACAATGTTGCCAGCCAATCAAGACAAAAAAAGCCACAAAAAAGACAGAAAATATTAGAAACACCAATCAAGCAGAACACAGCAAACTCCAAGACCAATAAACATAGACCAAGACTCCCAACCAATCAGGATGAAGAAAAAACCATTCTGGCACAGCAGTAGGCTAGCCCCAAATTTAAAACTGAAACAACTGTAAAAGTCTGACTCACAGACGAACACAATATAGAAGCCTGATGATGGCAGATGAGATTCTGCCGAAACGTTGCTACAACTTTAAAAGCACAACTATAATGATGTGGGAAATACCCGAACAAAGCTGAATACCATATATATATCTGTGTATGAATTATGCTGTTAGGAACTCTTATATTGGAGGAATAAAACAGGGGAATGGAAATGTATTAAAATATATAGAAAAATTTTGGATAAGTGGTAAGGAAGAAAAAATATGATTATTAATGATTATAAGAAAAGTGAAATGTATTAAAATATATAAATTTTGGCTAAGTAGAAAAGGAAAAATATGATTATTAAGAACTAAAAGAAAAGTTAAGATGAAATGAGATATACTAGGAAGTCATTCTAGCAATTTAAGGGGGATACCTTAAAATATACATCTTAAAATATACAGTTGATTACTTAGTGTTAATATGCTTAAAGTTGGGAAATGAATTATTAAATTAGATAGATTGAGGTGATATTATATAAGATTGGGGGAAATGAAAGTATGATTATGTAAAAGTGTTATAATCTGGAACCACGTTACTCATGTAAAGAGATGTGTAAAAATTAAAAAATTAAAAACTTTTTGAAAAAAAAGAAGAATATAGCAATAGCACTTAGACTTATATAATGCTTCATAGTCCTTTACATCCCTCTCTAAGAGGTTTACAGTATCAGCTTATTGTCTACAACAACCTGGCTCCTCGTTTAACTGACCTGGAAAGGTTGGAAGGTTGAGTCAACCTCGAACTGGTCAGTATTGAACTGCAGGCTGTGGGCAGTGAATTAGCCTCCAATACTGCATTCTAACCACTCCATCACCATGGTTCACTTAACAAATGTCAACATAAATTTTGGACTCGACTGTAGTTGTAAGAAGCTTTATAAAAGGGAAGAATCATTACAAAAGTGATAACATAGAGGTTGTGTTTATGTAAAGGTAAGCATACAAGGGTAAAATAACTGCAATTTGAAGAAGGGTTTTCATGTAAATACCTTAACTTTAAGAAAACCGGTACTTCAGAGTCAGGATCAAACTCCTGGCAGTGAGCATAATTAGCCTGCAATACAACATTCTAACCACTGTGCCACCACGGCTCTTGACATTGCAATGCTTCCTTTTCTTCAGCTACTCACCAAAATAACCTTGTCAATCTCCTTTGGTGGACACCAATGAAACATTCCCGTGGAGTCGTATTTTTTCACGTTGCAATCCATGTTGTCAACTTGTTCATTGCCAGGGATTAATAAAGGATCATGTCTGAGCAAGAAAATGCACTGGGATTAATAATCAGCCAAATTCATCACAAAGAGTAAAACATGAACTACGCTTGGCCATGCCCACATTCAAGAAACAAGGAAAATGTGAGACTAGTCTTAGTGTTGCTTGCTTGTTTTGATGAATAGGAACAATTGCAGTTGGTTTTCTTTTATCTTAAAATACATATCCCTTCCCCCCCGCCCCCCAAGTAATCTTTACAACAGTTTATAGTAGCATCTTCAAGGGGAGGGGGAAGAATTAGAAACTAATACCCCATCCTGATCAATCACCATAAGGTGGGCGGGGGGATAAACTCAATATTTTGCTTTTGTTACATATAATATCTAATGTGACTCTGTTGAAACTTTAATAGGCTGTACATTAAATATTTTAAAATTTGCTCAGTTATATTTTGGATCCTCAACCTGAAGCTTTCAATTCCATCATTTATAGCAAACCGACTACCAAGATCCATATCCAGAATACATGCTTTTTCAGAGATGTTTTCATTTTTTCTGAAAGTTGATACTCAAATGCAACAGATCTAGTCAAGGCCTTATGCAAACTGAGTGTGCATTCTAGAGCAGAAATCAGTCGTATTATTCTTCAAATGCTGTGTGGTTCCAGAGAAAGATTCCAAAAAGTATGTACAGGTTTTAGAGTTCAGGGTTGTTGGTTGTGGTTTTTCTTTCTTTTTTCTTTTTAGCAAGTATGAATGCAAAAGCCATTTCTGAAATTGAACAGTTAAAAGGCTACTGGATGAGTGCCCTCATATCAACCTTGTATTAGAAGAGCTGCTGCAATTCCTTTCTCCTCTGTCATCATTACCCTGATCTGCATGGATATTGGTCCAGAAGTTAGTTAGCCAAATGATGACAGAATACAAGGGGAATTCATTAAATGTGCAGATGACACTAAAATGGCAGGAACAGCCAAACCCCCCAGAACATGGGCTCAAGATCCAAATGGATCTGAACAAACTTGAACACTGGGCCCTATCTAACAAAATGAAATTCAGCATAGGAAAAAGTAAGGTTTTAGACTTAGGCAAGAAAAACCAAGTGTTCAGGTGCAGATTAAGCGAAACCTGGCTCAGTAGCAGTAATTGTGAGAGGGATTTAACAGATTAACAGAGTTGGGAGGGACCTTGTAGATCATCTAATCTACCCCCCCACACACACCCAAGCGGGAGACCCTACACCATTTCTGACAGATGGCAGTCCAGTCTCTTCTTGAAAGCTTCCAGTGATGAAGCTCCCGCAACTTCCAAAGGCAACTTCTGTTCCATGGGTTGATTGTTCTCACTGTCAGAAAATTCCTCCTTATTTCCAGGTTGAATCTCTCCTTGGTCAGTTTTCATCCATTATTCCTTGTCTGGCCTTCAGGTGCCTTGGAAAATAGCTTGACCCCCCTCCTCCTCTCTGTGGCAGCTCCTCAAATATTGGACGACTGCTATCATGTCTCCCCTGCTTTTTCTCTTCACTAGACTTGGATATTGAAGTCCTAGTAGGGTGGGGCAGCAGCCAAAAAAGTCAACACAATCCTACATTGCATTAACAGAGGGATAGAATCAAGGTCACATGAAATATTAGTACCATTTTATAAAGCCTTACTAAGACCACACTTACAATACTGCAACCAGTTTTGGTCCCCATGTTATATATATATAAAAAGATGTAGAGACTCTGGAAAGAGTGCAGAGAAGGGGAGTTAAGATGATTAGGGGGCTGGAGGCTAAAACATGAAGAACACTTGCAGAAATTGGACATCCATTTGTCTGAAATGCTAGTGGGTCTCTGTGCAGAGGATTGGACTAGAAGACCTCCAAGGTCCCTTACAACTCTGTTATTCTGTTAAATATTTTGAAAGAGTTCCTCCTAACTGCCTCTAGATCCAGAATAGAGATTGTTTCTATGCAGAGAGGCCTTTTCCGCTTTTCTAAAGACATTTAACAAAAAAAAGGGGGGGGAGTAAGGTTCTATTTGTTTAGAATAAATAGTGCATTAAAAAAAACATTGAAAGGAAGAGAGTGCTAACTTTCCATGCGTTGCAACATCCTCAGGTTTGTACAAAGAAATTGTCATGCCCCTGTTGGAGTCTGACTCCAAGGGAGAGGAGGAACAGCTGGCAGGAATGGAAGTGTGGCCCCGGAGGTTGTGGAGGAGGCTGGGCAATCAGAGGAAGACCCAGGCCCATCCCTCTTCATCCTAGGGCACACAAGGAGGAGAGGATAAGGAGAAACATGAATGGCATGGTCTATGGGGAGGAAAGGGCCTTGATCCCTTCGTGGGCTGCAGCTGTGAGAACTGGTTAAAAGGACGGACATGCGTATGGGCCAGTGCTGGAAACAAAGCATGGAAATATCTCTAGTCTGTCATTCCTCTCTGAGTTTGGCATCCTTCCCAGTGTGTGTTCAGATATCTGTGGATGTCTTCAAGCCCCTATCTTGCCTGGTTCCCTTAATTGCTTCAGTGTGGTTTGTGTTGTTTTTACTCTTTATAATTTATAGGCATTTTTAGTTTAAACGGCCTTTCCTCCTTTTCGTAACTGCTTGTGGGGGAGTTTTTTTGTCTCTAGTCAGGGATATTTGGAGCTTTGAAGCAAAGTGATGGAATAAAGGGGGCTTCACCTGTTTTTGTGACTGCAATTATTTTGTATCCCACCCTGGGTCATCACAGAAATAAACCCAAAGCAATGGAATGCTTGCATTTTAGAAAATCGACCAAGGGACTCTTTTCTTATCTATATCTCCAAATATATTCACCGCTCCTCTGTACGTCTACCCAAAATTATGCACACTGAAGTTCAGGCACAGAAGAAAGTAAAAATGTTCTGAGTTTTCCAGAGCAGATAATGCTGCTCGTGATCAATGAAGCTCAAGAGCCACACTAAACCCAATGCTATAACTCATAGAAAGACTGCCTCAAGCAAAAGCACAAATTCCTTTTCCAGCAAAACTTGCTGCGGGAGAGCTTATATTATACTTTAAAGAGCAACAGCCTCTTCGCAGCCCTTTTAAAATTCCCTCAATGAATTCAAATGGGCATTTTTGAGAGCCACTTCTCAGCCAACCAGAACTGGAAGGGGGGGAAAAAATCAAGACAAAAAGTTCCCTTCCCTCAAAAGTAAATACATTTTTTTCCCTTAGTTCATTCTGTCTATGGAGATTCTCAGTCATCCAGGTCATGGTTGCCCCAAAGGTGCTTTTTTTTCAGGAGGCAAGTGGACTTTCTTGGTTTTCTTCTGAAGATGTTTCGCTTCTCATCCAAGGAGCTTCTTCAGCTCTGACTGGATGGTGGGGAATGGAAGGATTTATACTCCCTGCAGACAGCTGGTCATTTGCATCCTTTTAGAGGGTCGTTGAGGCCACCTGGAGCTTTGGCTGTGTCCTCAGGGTCACCTGAATGGTGCAAATTGGTGTGGAGCCTTGTTGGAACTGCTGAAATAATTGTGTTGAAGATAGATGGTGTCATATTATCGAGCTGATAACGTCTTCTTCTTCAAGAGAGAAAAGTGTGCGCCGAGATTGTGGATACGCAACATTTCTTGTTTTCATGCGCTCCTTGTGGTGGTCTTGTTTTTAAGGGAGGCAGGACAGTCGTGTCTGGCTTCCCCTTCAGAAGTGGGCAACTTTGCCTGCCTTTCCTGCTGTCGCTTCTAACTGCTCTAACAAATCATGGCAATTAGCATGCGGTTAGTGCGACCGACGTGCAGCCAAAGCAGGTGGTGCTAATAATTGAAAATAGCATTTAGAGCTTTTACACCCCGGCTGAATATTTCATAATCCGAGGCATGTTTCACCATTTACTCAGTGGGCCTCTGTCACTTCAATCTTCTCTGACTACGGTGACTGGCGCTCGAAAGCTCCACCAAGCCAAGACTGACAGTTTGTCACAGGTCCTCTTGGCCAGGCTCAGCTGCAAAGATTGTCACGCCGCTGTGATGGAATACAGCAAATGTTTTGTGACTAATACACCCACCTTTTGTCATCTAGCATTAGCTGTTCCCATGGTCCTCTCTACTCAGCACCAAGGGCAGTAAATTGGAGGCGCTCTCTGTCTGTGTCCCTTTCTCTTTCTCCCTCCTTCTTTCTCTTTCTTTCTCTCTCCTTCTTGCTCTTTCTCTCTTTCCCTCCCTCCCTCTCTCTCTTTCTCTCTCTCTCTTTCTCCCTCTCCCTCTTTCTCCCCTCTTTCTCCTTTTCTCTCCTTCTCTCTCTTTCTCTCTCTCTCCCTCTTTCTCTTCATCTTTCTCTCTTTCCCCCTTCCCCCACCCTCCCCTCTCTCCTTCTCTTTCTCCCTCTCCTTCTCCTTCTTTCTCTCTTTCCCTCTCTCCCTCCCACTCTCACTTTGTCTCACTTCCTCTCCCTCTCTCTTTCTCCCTCTCTCTTTCTCTCTGCTTTTCTCTCCTTCTCTCTCTCTCCATCTCCCTCTTTCTCTTTTTATTTTCTCTCTTTCCCTCCCTCCTCTCCCTCTCCCTCTCTCCCCTCTCTCTTCTCTCTCCCTCCCTCCTCTCTCTTTCTCTCCCTCCCTCCTCCTTTAAATAATATTTTCTGGCTGATCACTACTTTTGCAGAGTAATCAGCAATGAAATGTCCATTGTTTTCAGCAGACTTGTAGAAGCAATTTGTCAAATTAAACTGACAAGGCCACAGACAGACCTTCAGCTTAGCTAGTCATACTTAGCAGTTTACAATGGAGAACTGAGCCATCCATAAATATTAAACTGGTCCCAATTTGATATTTTATCTGCATTAGCACACATCTATTTTTTTTTCTTTTGCACCCATGTTTCAAATTTAGGGATTCAAACAAATTCAGCACGCTTCACCTCACTTCCTCCTTGTAAGTTGTTTTTCAAAAATGTAGATGGCTCATCCACAGTTTTCATAGGAACATTTCAGAAACTGCTCTGTTTTTTATCCCACTTTTCAACTAAGAAGCTGTGAATTTGATTTTTGTAGAGTGTTTTCACTTCATTCACAATTCTATCCTGGACACCCTTTTTTTTTCTGATCCACAAATATATTGGAAAACTTGGAGAAGTAGAAATGGTAAAGAATGTCTTTCAGAAGGCGGAACGATAGCATTTTTTCCTCAAGGAAAACTTCCCTCTATTCCTAGCAAAATAAGTTGCAAAATAATATATACTGGGTTTCAAAATTCTCTCCATTTTTATGCAGAGAGTATTGCAGCCAATTTGAACATATTTTATGAAAATGATGTGAGGATGTTTAGCCTTTAGTTTGCTTTTCTCTACTATCAGCAGTTCTATTTTAGGATATAAGCAATTTTTGCTGTGTGGGGAACAAACCCTGAATTATAATGGGTGCTTCTTTGCCGCATCTGAAAACCACACATCAGTGAGTCTTCCACCTGATTATATATCATCCTTATTTTCTATTGTAAATAAAAGGCATATTTTGTCTAAATTATACCAATAGCACTTTAGACTTATATACTGCTCCATAGTGCTTTACAGGACTCTGAGCACATTCAGCATTCATAACAATCAGGGTCCTCATTTTACCATCCTCAGAAGGATGGAAGGCTGAGTCAACCTTGAGCCGGTCAGGATCAAACTCCTGGCAGTGAGCAGAGTCAGCCTGCAACATTGCATTCTAACCACTGTAACACCATGAGCCTTCCTCCCTTCCCTTCCTCCCTCCATCTCTCTTTCCTTCCTAGAAAGCAGTGCTGCATTTTAACCACTGGGCCACTACAGCTCATTCAAGGTCTGATCATTTAATAACTCAGCATATGTTAACACTGAGAGCCAATATTGAAATGGCAAAGGTAAATACCGATACAGATTCACAGAATTGGAAGGGACCTTGTAGGCCATCTAATCCAACTAAAATTATTTCCTTGCCTCAAGCCAGAACAATATATTATGAAGGTATTTCTCTTCTCCGTCCTTCCTGATAGAACAAATATAGGGCCGTAACCTCTCTCCATTTATCCTCCATTTATTAATTTATGCATGTTTATGCTGCTCTATACTCTGTGTGTGTGTGTGTGTGTGTGTGTGTGTGTGTGTGTGTGTGTGTGTGAAAGGAGTTTCTGTGGATTTTACTTTTCTAGTTGCTGCTGACTGTAGGTGGAGGTGGTCAGCTCCATTTCAAGGCCTTTAAGCCTACGCTGTCTGAAGACATTTCTGTGGTTATGTGGCCAACCTATTTTTCAAATCACTTGAAGGCAGGACAAGAAGCAAGGGATGGAAACTAATCAAGGAGAGAAACAACCTAGAACTAGACACAAGAACAGTTTTTCCCCCCAAAGCCATCACTGCTAAACAAGTAATTCCCTCAACACTGTCCAACTATTTACAAAGTCTGCATTACTATTACTATTAATCTTTTCATCATTCCTATCACCCATCCCCTCCCACTTGTGACTATAGGGCTGTAACTTTGTCACTTGTATCCTTATGATTTATATAGACTGTTTCCTAGTATGATTTGATTGCCTATTGTACCCTATTATTATCATTAAGGGTTGTATCTTATGAAGTTGTGGGAGCTTCATCACTGGAAGCTTTCAAGAAGAGACTGGACTGCCATCTGTCAGAAGTGGTATAGGGTCTCCAGCTCAAGTGGGGGGGGGGTTGGACTAGATGACCTACAAGGTCCCTTCCAACTCTGTTCATCTGTAATCTGATTCTTGAGGAATGTATCTTTTCTTTTTATGCACACTGAGAACATATGCACCAAGACAAATTCCTTGTGTGCCTAATCACAATTGGCCAATAAAGAATTCATTCATTCATTCATTCATTCATTCATTCCAAGGGTCTTCAAACTTGGCAAGTTTAAGATTTATGGACTTCAACTCCCAGAATTCCTGAGCTAACATGACTGGAAGAGGAATTCTGGGAGTTGAAGTCCACAAGTCTTAAAGCTGTCAAGTTTGAAGAGCCCTGATTTATTCATTCAAGAGAAATGTCATAACCAGTGAAACGGCTTGTCTCCAGAACTTGTGAATGCCCTAACTGAGCAAGAGGTTGGACTAAGAAGACCTACAAGATCCCTTCCAACTCTATTCTTCTGCAGCCTGACCTCCGAGGTCCCTTCGTCTACGATTCCATGGTTCAATCTTGTGACCACAGGCTCCTAAAAATGATGGACCGAAGGGAGCAGGGACAGGCCCGGGATTGGACTTGAAACCCAAGTCCAGCAGATGGAAAACACAGGAAACAAGACAGGTCTCGGGTTGCTGAGAGCTCCTCACTCATTGTCCAAGCGAAGTTTAGCAATTTTGATGGGCTGCAGAACAGACAGCTCAAGCCTGAGATAAGTAATCTGCCCGAGTCCCTCTTCAGCAGGCAATAAAAGCGAGGCTCCACTTTGAAAATCCTTTACCCATCATGCAAACTGACAGAGGCATGCTTTTCAAAAAACCCACAGCCAATCTGTTGATCATTACTTATTTACAAAGGCCTTCAGGCAGAAAGTCCTGTAAAAACTATACTTGATACGATATACACTAGCTGTTTCGGCTAGTGGGAAGTGGGGGGGGGGGTTTAAGGGTGGGGAGGGCGGGAAGTTCCCCCTAAGGCTACCTCCAACCATCACTTTCCATTGCACATAAAATGTACCGTGTAACACTAAAGTATTTAATATATATGGTATAATATATCTACGGGAAAGGCATCTGTGTAGAACTGTGTTAGCCCGTATTTGGTAATTTGATGTTTTGCTGAAGGCAATGACTTGAAAAAGCCTCTACCTAGCATTGAGGACCTGTCATCTTAGTACCCATGAGCCAGTAGAATAAAGAAGTACCCTGAAGCAGCAAAACTTTGACACAGCTTTGAAGCATATGAAAACAGTAGAACTCCCCAGAATTATTATCACTCCAGATCAAAGAAACGAAGCATACTTTACATAGCAAACAGGGACACAGCACATCACTCCAAACGATATTGGGTTCTCTGCCCTTTCGCTCTTTTTTCCCCCCTTCTTCTTTTCTTTCACGTTTATATCCCTATATTTATCAGATAACAGAAGGACTGGGGGGAAATTTCTCTTTCTCTCTTCTCTGTCAAATTTCACATGAACAGAAATTAATAGAGTTGAGATACGGAGAAGATAAAGGATGCAAGGATGTACACCAGCAATGGACAAAATAAGTGCACTCTGGACTCATCTTACTCCCTCTCTGGCATAAACCTAGAGGTAAATGAGTCCTGTATCAGCAAGGATGAGCAACATGGGCACTGGGATATTGTATATAAAGCCACAATCGTCGTTCAACAGAAAGAGAACAGAAAGATGCCAACCCCTCCTGCCAATCTCTCGTTTCCTGCCCTTCCGTTCGAAATTCCAAACGAAAATGGGTATATTTGAGGAAATGCATTGTAGTTTTTGGGAGCAATCAGTTCCCCAAACAAAGCAGGAAATGGTATGTGTCTGAATCTCCATGCATCATGTGGTTTTTAATCTCCCTTTCATGGTTTGCCTCTTTTCAATACCCCAAAACTGTAAGGCACAGGACACTGAGAAAAACCTGGATTAGGCCTACTCCATCTTCCAAGCTCTGATTATTTTATGCCTCCTACCTGTAAAAGTGCCACCACTGGGAAAGGTCACTCATCCACAAGGAATTCAAATTCCCTTTAAAATCCCAAGTATAAGGAAATGCAGATTTCAGACACCCCTTTTTTAAAATAATCTGACGCTTTTGCCTCCAAGAAAATTAAGGAATAATACTTAAGAGGTTTGAAAAGAGGAGCCCTCTCCAAGTTTACTCCTTGTTGTGTATAATCTCTTTACAAATGAATCTTTAGAAATTCTTACAGGAAGTTTCTGCCCTTTAAGACTTTCATCCTAGCAAAAGCACTTGTAGGAACAAAGTGTTCAGAGCTCTTCAACGACACCTGAACAAGAACCACAACACCTCTCATAATTTAATGCAATTTTTTTTTAGCCTCAGGACGAGGATGTTAAGTTTTCAACTTTGCTTCGGAATATTCTTTTATCCCGTCCCGTTCCTCCCTCTCCATCCTCTTTTGTAAAGAATCATTCCAAATCAATTAGAGGAAATTTGATTTCAATCGATAGGGTAAAAAGGAAGGTAATATTCAGGTTCATTTCTGATTGCGGTGATACATCTCACATACGGTTTTAAGTACAGAAAACAGCACTCGGAGGGATTTCAACAAAAAAAGAGCATTGCCCGAGGCAAACTCACCCCACGGGCTGCTCGGATTGGTTAGCGCTATCATTAGTGCCACTGCTGTTTAAGAACTACACGCAGACAGGCTAGATGACAACTAAGACTTTAAAGCCTGTGTATTTTTCAAACAGTTTTTCAAACTGTTTTCCATGACAGATTTTTTTTTCTCTTCCCTGAGCTCTATCATTAACCGCTGACAAGCTGACAGAATAAATACTCCGGTGTTTCAGAAACCATCTAACAATCTTTTACTTTTTCGAACACCCTGCCACAAATCCCTTTTCTTTTTTCCTCCTTAGGTTATTTTTTTTTGGGGTGTGTGTGGAGTTTGTCGGTGAGATTGCTGTCTTTTTTTTTTTTAAAAAAAATATTTATTATTATTATTTTTCTTAAATATACATCCATATTGTGTGTGAACCAAGTTGGTTTGGGGTATCATTCATATTGATCCAATTCATCATAACAATATTATTAATCTCTATCCCATTTGTCAAATTTAAGTAATCCTCATTATATCGTTTAAACATATATAAACAAAATATGCCTAACTCCTCATCTTTGTCTCTATCTCCATCTATATGTCTTTCTTGTTCAATCTAAACATTTCTCTATTACATATAAACAAAATTAATTCTGAAGTATCATTCATATTGATCCAATTCATGCTAACAATGTTGGGAATCTCTATCCCATTTATTAAATGTAAGTAATTCTCATTTTATTACTTATATATTTTCTTTTATGTACACTGAGAGCCTATGCACCAAGACAAATTCCTTGTGTGTCCAACCACACTTGGCCAATAAAGTATTCTATTCTATTCTATTCTATTCTATTCTATTCTATTCTATTCTATTCTATTCTATTCAATTCTATATTCTATTCTATATTCTATTTTCTATTCTATTCCATTCTATTCTATTCTATTCTATTCTATTCTATTCTATTCTATTCTATTCTATTCTATTCTATTCTATTCTATTCTATATTCTATTTTCTATTCTATTCTATAAATACATTTTAAAAGTTTGCCTAACCTCTGTAAACTTCTAGTCTTTCTATCTATTATCTTTATTCATTCTATAAAAAATTCTATTCTAATATTTCCCTTATCTAATTTTATTTCTGCCTCCTTTAGTTTACATAGATACTGTTGTCTTGAGGAGGAGAAATAAAGATAAAAGCGACTTAGAACCTTACCTCGTCAGTTTGGGCGAAGAGTTTGGAGAGTTCCTCATTCCTCCATTCCGTTGTTTCCTTTTGGGTGACAACGTCAGTTGTTCATCTTCAACTAAAAACACAGGTAGCTTGTGAGTTTATGACCAAGCTCAGCCATGGAAATACAGGTGAAATAGCCAACAACACCCTCCCAGTTCCATTCACACGGTCTTAACTAATTGGTTTTTTTTTTTTTAGCTTGAATAAAACCCATCCTGGAGTTGGCGAAAAGAGATGGGTTGAAAACTCAAGGAAAAGAAGAGGAACAAGATGACTTGAAGTTATTCTTGACAGGCTTAACTTAAAAAAAAAATCTTTTTTTAAACTCAAGGTGTGTTTTTAAAAAAAAACAGAAATCAGGTCTGCGCTGCAAAGTGTAAGTAGTAATTCAGAAATGAAACATCAAAACTGCTAGACGGAACTTGGTTAAAGTAAGTGGATTTCCTTTAAAAAAACCAAAAACCTAATTGGAGCATTCCAGGAAAAAATTAAAACCTTCAAGCCTTGATTTTAAATGCAGCAATAAATAAATGTTTTCCCCTTGATTTCAAAATGAAATATTATCATAGAATGAAATCCATGTGGCCAATGGACAAAGGAAAGGATTTATAAAAATGAGCACCAGGTTTGAAGAAATAGCAAAAGATACAGATGCTTTAGGGTTGTTTGTCATTATTGCATCCTTTGGCAAAATTCTACAGCACAGCAGTTTTTAACCTTCAACACAATGACACCAGCCTCAGACTCAGACTCAGTATCTTTATTACAGTAAAGAGTATTATTAATGGATTGGTATTTTTGCTTATTAGAAGTTTAGCAAAATGTTTCTGCGTTCAAAAGCAAACAAACAAATTAATATCCCCAAGTGAACAGGAATGGAGACCAATACAAAACAGTACATTAAGAACAGTAACAACAAAATGGTACAAGGAATCATTTCACTGGAAGAAAGAGGAATAAAACGTAAAGAAGTAGGAGAGTGAGGAGAGGAAAGGAAAGGAGACAACTGTTTTCACTGAAAATTAATCAGGCTACAGAGAACCGAGAGAAATTTAAGGCTAACATCTAGATTTCACTTGTAATAGGTTTACGATATGGTTGTGGGCAGTTGGAAACCCATATATTAAACCCCCTAGGGATATTTTTCTGTAATTTCCACCTTTCCATCCATCAGTGGGTCCTTCCCTCTGTCTAACTTTATAAATTCAGCTGTGTCCCAATCTAGAGCAGAAGCTTAAATATCCTGCGATGATTATAGGAAAACAAGAAGTTAAAAACCTTCTAAGCAAAACACTGGAATGATTGGCTTCGAACAGTAGATTCGATTTCCTCAATTTTATACAGCAAACGTGTGTGTGTGTGTGTGTGTGTGTGTGTGTGTGTGTATTTATTCATTCTATACACACAAACACACACATACACAGTATATATTCATATTCCATTCTTTGCACAATACAGACTTGGAAATGTTCAAGCTGTTTTGCTTGTTTCTTTGTTTTTAAGGCAAGGCACAGCCACAATAAAATGCAGATAGATATGACTGGTTCTAGAAGAGAATGAAATATATCAGTGGGCTTCCAAGTACATGGAAACAAAGAAACAAACGGAAACCTTATCCATGAGCCCCCAGAAGTTCTTTTATTCAGTGGGATTGTGCATGCTCCCTATTATTTATGAATGGGCAAAACTCACATTTTTCTTTGAATCCCTGTTGTCATAAGACGGCATTATCGGAATCCGGCACACCTTCTCTAATTGTACACGTTTACTTCGTGCCACGTAAAGTAACCCTCGGCATTTGTTCCGCTAAAACCATTCTTGTGCTAGAGAGCACTAAACGGAGTCCTCCCTTTTTAATAACATCTATTTAGGACACTCTAAGGCAAAGCTTTGCTGGTAATCCACCCACAAATGCCTTTTGGGCATGATTCTAACCCAATACAGCTCCTGTTATGTTTTTAACAGGAAAACAAAAACAGAAATCCAAGCAGTTGCTAAAATCTCTCCTTTGAAGTTTGTTACTTGAAGTTTGTTACAAAAGATTGTTAATTGTTTAACTGTGATTGGAGGATGATGTCAATTGGATTGGATGAGTTGCAGTTGAAGTCAAGTTAAGTAAAATGAAAGGGAGCTCAGAAATGCTAGTGGATCCAAATGGCTATGGAGGGCGGTCCCATTCAATGATTCTCAGGTAGGGCTAAAATAGCAATAGCACTTAGACTTATATACCACTTTACAGTGCTTTACAGCCCTCTCTAAGCAGTTGATGGAGTAAACCTATTGCCCCCAACAATCTGGGTCCTCATTTTATTGACCTCAGAAGGATGGAAGGCTGAGTCAATAGCAATAGCATTTAGACTTATATACCACTTTATAGCATTCTAAAAACAGTTTACAGAGTCAGCCTATTGCACCCAACAATTTGGCTCCTCATTTTACCCACCTCGGAAGGATGGAAGGCTGTGTCAACGTTGAGCCTAGTGCGATTCGATCTGCCAAATTGCAGTAGGAGTAGCTTGCAGTACTGCACTCTAATCACTGCGCCACTGAGACTCAGTATATACCACTTCACAGTGCTTTACAGCCCTCTCTAAACAGTTTTCAGAGTCAGCCTCTTGCCCTCAACAATCTGGATTCTCATTGTACTGACCTCGGAAGGATGGAAGGTTGAGGCAATAGCAATAGCAATGACCAAGACTGAGCTTATTGCGGTCAGCCTTATTCATCTGACACTGTGTCCAGCCTTAAAGATGGTTTGGAGGGCACTCAAATTCTGTTACATCTCCACCATTACTTCAGCCATCTAGAAAGCTCACTGGTGGACTGGTGAGAGTCTGTTAAGACAACCGCATTTGTCCTTCATTGCTGCCAAATTTGCAGTTCAATTAGTCAAGCTTTAACCAAAGTTGTACAAATTAGGAAACACAATGCCAGTGTTGGCTTGCAACAGGACAACTCACTACGGCTAACTCACCTCAGCCAACCTGTCACAGGGCAACTTGCTGTGGCCAGTTGTGCTGGAGGAACACAAAAATGCTTGGCAATTAAAAGAACAGAAAGTGGACATCCATTGTGGGTCTCACTGTATATGAAACTTTGCCCCATCCCTCCTCCCCTCTCTCCTCCCTTCTCTCCCTCCCTTCATCTCTCCATCCATCCATCCATCCATCCATCCATCCATCCATCCATCCATCCATCCATCCATCTATGGCTCTGTCAGACCAAGCAGCTACCTGTTTCCTATAGTGCAATTTAAATACATCTAAGAAGCTGAAAAGCAAAGCATTGATTTAAGTGGTTTCAACATTGGAGGTAGGCCAAATTTATTTGGCTATGACACTCAGAAATCCATATGCATGCTTGCCTGTTTTATTAAGCCTGGCCATCACAGTTCAAATAACATTTGCTGGGTGTGCAACAATGACAGAAACAGATGCACGCTGCACTGTGTTTTCAAACTTGAATGGAATTCAGCGTAAGTCACAATCCATTTGCACAAAGCCAGCTCAGTTTCAAGGTGGAGACTTCAGACAAAAGCCTTCCCATTGTCCAAGGTTTTGGACTTCAAAGATAAGCTGCAGCCAAGATTGACCTGGGTTGAAATGATAATGAATATCTTCCATCCTGCCTTCTGCCCCATGTCAAAACAAGCCATTGGTGCAATTGATTAGGAATTAATTAGCAACCAGCCAGCTATTAACAAGATGCCAGATTGCTTAGCTTGTTTTTTTTTGAGGGGGGGGAGGGAGGCTGGAGACAAGAGGGACTATCAGCTTCAGAGGCAGAAGTTTCCTTGAAAGAAAATTCCTAGTTGAAGAAAATGACTGAGATATACTAGAACTGCTGGGGGTAGGGAGGAGGCAAGGAGGATGGCTTGGCAGTTAAAGACACTGAGCTTGTCAGCTGGAAAACTCACAGCTCAGGTCTGAGACCCGACCACTACACGATGAGGTGAGCTCCCATTCCTTGCTCCAGCTCCTACCCTCTGAGCAGTTCAAAAGCATGCATATGCAAGTAGATGAATAGGTACCACTTCGGCAGGAAGGTTAACAGCATTCCGTGCACCAGAGAAAACGCCTTCAGACAACACTGGCTCCCTGGGCCAAGAAACAGTGGTGAGCACCGTCCCTGTGTGGGACATGGTTCGACAGGGAAGCCTCTACCTTACTAGAATTGCTACAGATATAAACCAGTGGTATCGCACGTTACCAGTTCTGCACTCAAAGCAGTCAAAGATCACTTTGCGCATGCGTGCAGCACTCAAAGATCACCCTCAGTGAGGTGAGCTGTTTTTTAACTCAGCTGAGGCGTAGCAATCCACTCTGCCACGTGAATCAGCTAAGCTAAAAAAACCAATGGAATATAGGACAGGAAAAGGAAGGGATGAGTAGGAGGGCCCAGTCAGAGGTGGTATTTGCCAGTTCTCTGAACTGGTCAAAATTTCCGCTACTGGTACGCCACAACCAGTCTGAACCAGCTGAATACCACCTCTGATATAAACCATATCTACTGGTGCTATTTGATCACCCAGAGATTCATCCCAGGGAAAAAAAACAACAACAACCAGAAATTCTGCATAGCGACCACAGTGACTAAGAAGTGAACCTTACCAGCACTATTCTTCTGAAAATGGCCGAAACTCAAGATGAATATGACTTTTCTCCTTTTCTCATTAATGCTTGGCGACATGAATTATCCTGTTGGTCCACTGTCCCCCCCACAACCCTTTGGGCACCAAGGACTGGTTCCATGGAGAGAGAGAGGTTTTTCCATGGATTGGAGAGGGTGTGGTTTGGTGTGCTACCTGCATCCCATAGGGATGGGGCTTTGCTTGTTTGCGTGGCCCGGTTTCTGGCACGCCATGGACCGGTACCGTTCCACAGACTGGGGTTTGGTGACCCCTGTGTTAATCTACCTATGGAAAAGATGACTGGCGTATAACTTAACAAGGAAATCCATAAATATAAATTACACCACGCATTTGATGTCATGCTAGACATATTAGAGAAGAAGGGAGAATATGATCTAAGGCATAACTCTAAGTCTACAGTTGGAATTAGACAGTAATTAGACAGTAATTCTAGAATTAAGACAGGCATTCTAGGTCTACCCAACTGTATAGGTAATCCTTGACTTATGACCCAGAACTGAGCCCAAACTTTCTACTGCTAAGTGAGACAGTTAAGTGAATTTTGCCCCCATTTCACAACCTTTCGTGCCACCGTCATTAAGTGAACCACTGCAGTTGTCAAGTCAGTAACATGGTCGTTAAGTGAATCTGGCTTCCCCAATGACATTGCTTGTCAGAAGGTCACAAAAGGGACACTGCAACGGTCATAAATGTGAGTCACTTGTCAAGCATCCAAATGTAATTCATGAGACCATGGGGAAGATGCTGCAATGGTCATAAGTATGAAAAATGGTCATAAGTCACTTTTTTCAGTACCATTGCAACTTTAAACGGTCACTAAATGAACTGGAGGGTGGCCTGCACTTCAGCCCAGGGTCTAAACCTACCAATTCAAGATAAAAAATTGTTTCTCAGATTCACCTGATTTCTAGTAGGTCTAATAGACCCCAGGCAAAAGTTCTACGTGAAATCTAAGGCGTTGTGCAGATATCTCATTCTTTTCTTTGATATTTACTGGCTATGTAGTAGATAATTTTAATAATAACAACGTCATGGAACCTTTTCCTTTTACTCAACCCGTTTGGATAATCGCTATCTCCGTCGTGCCCAGGGCAGTTTCCGCTCCATTCCCTTTGAATGAGCATTTGCCATAACTAAAGAGGAGTTTTATGTAGCTTTAATTTGAATACAGCAAGGCAAAATACCAGCATCACATTTGGAAGCAAATGGTCGAAACCAGCTCCAGTGTGATTAGCTGACAAGCAGCAATGAAATAATAATAAAAAAAAAAATTAAAAGGGGGGGAAGTCCCCTCCAATGGCCAATATCCCTGTCCAATAATCACGATTCCCCAGATGATAATGCAGTATTAATGTGCACTAACGGTGGGAACCTTCTATTTTTTTCATCCTCAGAGTGCCATAATTATCGTGAACTGTGAACTGCAAATTGGTAGACACCATAATTTTTGTCGTTTACTTCCTCGCCCACAGCTACCACTTTAGTTAACCTTGCTAAAACCAAAGAGGGCTATTATTAGAGAAAAGCAAAGCTTTTCATTTAGGCAGGAAAAATCAAAGATACAAGTACGGATTAGGCGAGACCCGGCTCAACAACAGGAACTGTGAGAGGGACAATGGGAGTCTTAGTGGACGATGACTTGAATATGAGCCAGCCGTGTGCGGCAGCCACCGAAAAAGCTAATACAATCCTGGGTTGTATAAATAGAGACATGGAATCAAGATCACGTGAAGCTTCTTGGATGAGAAGCGAAACGATTTCCAAGAAAAGAAAGAAAGTGAAGAAGCTTCTTGGATGAGAAGCGAAATGTCTTCTGAGAACAAGAAAGTCCAGTTGCCTCTTGAAAAATCACCTTTGGGACAACTATCACCTGGATGACTGAGAATCTCCATAGATACCTGTAATAAAGCTTAAAATCCCTTTATTTACGGTATATTTATTGTCTCCACAGGAACCAATTGCCTAGGCAACTCATCACTGCGCTCACCCTTGGCAAAACAGCAAATCTTTTCATATATATATTTTTTCTCCTGATAATGCCTGAGTAGATTTTCCTTCTTAGACCTCTGTGACTCTGGAACCAAATATGCCCAGAACAATGTGTCAGCTATTTCTGTGCTTCTCCCCTATTTCTGTCTTTCTTCTTCACCCTCTGTAAAAATAATAATAAAAAAATAATAATGGATTAAACATTACACTCTCTATGTTGAAAGTATACAGCTTCAACCTTTCCCTGACTGGCTCAGAGCAATGCGAAGACGATGATCTCAGTTGTCAGCTGCCGCACATACTTAGACCCCTGTGTGATTACTCTTGAATTCCTCTGCCCCTTGTCAAATTTGCACAGCCTTACATTGAAGCTACGAAGTATGGCAGATTCACTGTGGATCAGGAATAGCCCAGACGGCTGATGTCTCTTTCTTCAGCTAAAAGTTCTGCTGATGAGTTGGTAATGCATTTCCTATCAAGGGGAATGCCTCTTACATGCCTTACAATATGTATATTTTGGTGTGTCTGCATGCACCCTCTGTTGCTTTGCTTCCGAGTTTATCAAAAGCACCAAAAAAAAAGAGAGGGATAAATCAAATCATTTACATTTTTTTTTGCCTAGAAAGAGAGAGAACTATGTACTTGCAAACTCTGTAAATAAATATTTCGGTTAATTATTTATGTCTTGGTCATTAATACTTTATTTTCTCTGCTTTGCCCTAGCAGAGCACATCATAAAAATCATTGATTAGTACACCAAAGTACTGATGTAAAAGTATTCACTCGCTAAAAAAATTCAGCCTGGTGCAAAGAAGGTTGTCTATTTATGGAGGAAGGATGAAAAAAATCTGGGATAGATCTGGGAAGCTTTAACCAAGAGAGGTGGTGACAATATTATTGTCAAATTTGTTTAAAAAACAAAAACAAAATACACACAAACAAACACACACACAGAGAGAGAGCTGAGGTGAGGATGGAAGCTCACCCTGTCGCATGGCACTTGGCTCTCGAACATAATCCTAGCATTTTAACCACTGAGCTTCCAGGACACTCGATGCAGGTAATAAATTCCATGAAATTCATAATCCCGATGAAGATTGCAACTGCAAAACCAGCGTATTTGAAAGTGAGCAACTAAAGGGGAGATTTTAAACAGTCATGGTCATTTAAGTGCTTCAACCACTTGAGCCATGACCCTCTGCACAATTCGGCAACACTTGCCCTTCATCAGATAAAAGATTGAGTTTATGGCACATTTCAGATTTTGGGAGTTGTGCAGTCAGCAGGTTGAGGATGAGGGCCTTTGTATATAAGAATACTTTGCTGGTTGAAGATAGGTTGACAGGATATGTCCCTGGAGGAGCTTGCAAGGATTTGCTTTCATCTGCAATTAACGATGGCTTCTTGTAATGACCAAAATGTGCTTTCTCACTTCTAAACAGCATTTGTTAGGAATCAAAATGCCCTTCTCCAAAAAGACTTGGTGTGAGTTTTGCCATGCAGGCAGAAGTAACCAGGAGGACATTTTAAGCAGCCGCCTCAAGCCCTACAGAGGACATAGCTACCTTAATGACCCTGAAAATGGATCCTTTGTTCACACACTCCACAAATTTGTGAAAATGTCCCCTTCAAAGAACCTTGAACAGCTCAAGTAACCACAGTCCGAAAAGACAGGTGGGGGCATCGGTCAGCCCTCAGATGGAAAGTCAACAGCCCCCAGGTCGGGAGGTGCCTGATGAGGAAGAGGAGGAACAGCTGGGTCCAGTGCCTGATGTGCAGCTGAGCAGAAGGCAGAGGAGAGGAAAGCAGTGGAAATCTGTGGACTGGTACTTGGGACAGAAGAGCCACTGCTGTGAGTGAGGCTCCACTCTAGCTCTAGGGATAAAAGGCAGGGGGTGGAGAAGAATAGGCCTGGCAGACAACTATTCATCTTCTGGCTGGCCAGACTTGTTCGCCTGCAAGAGAAACTTTTTGCTGGGGCTGCGGACATTCCTAATAAAGGAATCTTTTGAGTTCACCTCAGAGGGTTTATGGTGTTTGGAGAGCTGGGTCAGAACACCATTGCTCTGAATTCAAAGCCACAGCATGATTTGGAAGGCTAGGAGATCACAGCTGACTGATGCTACAGGGATGTTGCTGTCCCCTCTGAATCACACTGCCCTCCCAATCTGGATCTTTACAACTGGTCCTACTCTAACATTTGTTCAGACTGCACTTCACTTAGAGTTACACACTGCAGCCAAAGCAGGTTTACACACTGATCATATAGACGAAACTGAAGCCTGTTGCCCAATATTTGCTGGTGTGTTTCCAAGCTGTACTTTCTGAAGCTGTTATTCTTCCAAATTCAGCACCGTCTTCCTGTTCCAAGTTCAATGGCTATGGAGATTCTCAGTCCTCCAGGTCTTGGTTGTCTCAAAGGTGCTTTTTCAAGAGGCAACTAGACTTTCTGGTTTTCTTTTAAGACGTTTCACTTCTCGTCCAAGAAGCTTCTTCAGCTGAAGAGAAGAGATGGAGAGCTGAGGAAGCTTCTTGGATGAAAAGCGAAAGGTCTTCAAAGAAAAACAAGAAAGCCCAGTTGCCTCTTGAAAAAGGACCTTTGGGGTGTTGTATGTTCAGGCTATTAAACTTGTGGTCCCTCCATAATAAGTTGAAGCTTATTAATTGCTTGGCGACTTCTCCATTTCTAAGAGACTAAAAGCAGCTCTGATCAGATACAGAAACCAAGACAACTGAAGGTCCATCAAAAACTTAAATCAAGGGTCTTCAAACTTGGCAAGTTTAAGACTTGTGGACTTCAACTCCCAGAATTCCTGAGCTGACATGACTGGAGGAGGAATTCTGGGAGTTGAAGTCCACAAGTCTTAAAGCTGTCAAGCTTGAAGACCCCCTGACTTAAATGATCGGCCAGACTGATGATAGGTTGTTCTTTTTCCTTCTCTGAAATTGCTTCCAGCAGATTCATTGCCTTTTTTCTTTGTCTTTTTTTTACACATTCTACTAATTAACTAATTGTGCACTGATTTCTGTGACGAACTAATTAAAGGCCTGTTTCTCAGTAATACTAATGTATCGAAATTAATTTCAGCTGTTGTTTTTCCTGCCTGCTTTCATTTAAGCCTAATGTAATTAAAGCAAATTACAGGACCTAATGAACATAAACTGCTACATATCCAAGCAACATTATCCTTATGTTTTTTAATTATTTTTTTTAACTTTCCGAAGAAGACTCATACAATAAGAGAGGCTGTCAGATCCTACAACGTGTGTCAGGACCTCCAGGAATCAGTAAAGAAGGTGTTGCTTGAACAATTGGGTATCTTCTACAATTAGCATAAAGAATATAATTAGTGTAAGGATATTCCCAAGTACCCATTGACCTCCTCCTCCTACATCTGGAGTGAAATATTTATCGCAGATGTGCAAAATGAATGGGTAAAGTTTTTGCACAGCCAATTCTTCTCTTCTTCTTTTTTTCAATTTCTTCCTTCCTTTCTGCTCACTTTTATGTTTTTCCCCCTTGTGCTAGCAAGTAAATTCTACTTTTCCAGGAAAAAAACCCACATACACTGATGGTGTTTTATATATAAAGCTAAAGATTGTCTTGAGATGAACTCAGCACCTGGTGAGAACATCTACGTATACTTTATGGGTGGTGGGGTGGCAATAGTTTGAAAGCCACTATAAACTAGGATGGGAAGTTGGATAATTCTCTAACTTCCCATCCTAGTTTATAATTCTGGCATTGTCTACCTGTATTCCACCCAAGTACTAACCCAATCACCACCGCTTAGATTTTTCAAGATCACCCAAAGTTTATTATTTATTCACCCAGTTTAAATTCTGTACAAGGCACAGAAGATAACCAGAGAAATTTCACATGCAACTTTCCCCACTCCATCTTCAGCATTCAATGGCAGACCACCAGCATGGAGTCTCTGATGATCAGAACCCAGGTGAGATGGGTGGGCCATGCCATCAGAAGGGATTAGCTCCATATGCCTCACCCATTGCTCTCTCCTGTACTGGAGACAGGGGAGAGGCTTGGAGGTCAACCTCGAAGTGCTACGAAGACACCGCGACAGAAACCCTACGCCACTGTGACATCCAACCAAGGGGTCTAGAAGCTGTGGCTGCTGCCAGAACCCCACTGGTGAGGTCTGTACTATGAAGGCTCCCCCAGCTTTAAGAGAGAACAATCAACCCATGGAACAGAAGTTGCCTTCGGGAGTTGTGGCAGCTTCATCACTGGAGGCTTTCAAGAAGAGACTGGACTGCCCTCTGTCAGAAAAGGTGTAAGGTCTCCTGCTGGGCAGGGGGCTGGACGAGATGAAGGTCCTTGTCCCTTCCAACTCTGTTATTCTGTTCTGTTATAGAGGCACCACCCAAAACTGATAGTAAAACAATGAGTGGTATGAGAGAATAATAGCCACATTTACCACAACAATGGGTTCCAGTACTCCCACTGCGCTAAGCTCAGCACTTCCAGACTGAATTGCACAGCAACAGGATGGATGGACATTGGGGGGGCAGGGGGAGAGGGAGAAGGAGAGGGAGGGAGAGAGAGAGTGGGATGGATGGATACATAGATCAAAGGTGGTATTTTTTTATTTTGATTTGTCAATCACTTATAAGATAATAGGTATAAGTATATACATAGTTATGAATACATGAAATGGGTACATATAAGAAAAAATAAACAATAGGGCAGGGATGGTAGGCACGTTGGTGCGCTTATGCACGCCCCCTGCAGACCTCTTAGGAAAGGGGTGAGGTCAATAGTAGACAGTCTAAGGTTAAAGTTTTTGGGGTTTGGGGAAGAAACCACAGAGTCAGGTAGAGTATTCCAGACATTGACCACTCTGTTGCTGAAGTCGTTCTGACCAGTTCTGGAGAACCGGTAGCGGAAATTTTGAGTAGTTCAGAGAACCGGCAAATACCACCTTTGACTGTAGATTTTACAGTATCCTTCCCCTGCCACCCCCACCAAGCCACCCCCACCAAGCCACCCCCACAGAACCGGTAGTAAAAAAAATTGAATCCCACCACTGACATAGATGGATACAGAGAGAGGGAGGGAGGGAGGGAGAGAGAGACAGAGAGAGAGAAGAAGGGAGAGACAGACAGAGAGAGGGAGCGAGAGAGAGGGATGGATGGGTGGATAGGTAGATGGATACAAAGAGAAAGAGAGGGAGGGAGGGAGAGACAGAGAGAGGGGGAGGAAGGGAGATGCAGAGAGAGAGAGGGAGAGAGAGAGGGATGGATGGATAGATAGATGGATACAGAGACAGAGAGGGAGGGAGGGAGGGGGAGAAGGAGCAATGGATAGATAGATGGATAGAGAGAGAAAGGGAAGGAGAGACAGAGAGAGAGGGAAGGAGGGAGAGAGAGTCAGAGAGAGAGGGAGGGAGGGAGAGATGGATGGATGGATGGATGGATGGATAGATAGATGAATACAGAAAGAGGGGCGGAGGGAGAAAGAGAGACAGAGAGAGGGAGGGGGAGAGAGACAGGGAGGGAGGGACAGAGAGAGGGAGAGAGTGATCAAGCTGTCTTTGAATCAAGGTGAATCAATAGGCATTGATGCAGAAAAAATGCCCTCTCCTGATACACACCTTTTGTTCCATGTGCACCATCAATTCTCTGCCTCTGCACCCCAGCATAGCTCTGAACACAGGGGAAAAATATAATGCTAAAATGACAGAGTACCCACTTCTTATGGACTGTCGCTCCAGGGGAAAAAGTTCATTTATTGCCCAGTCATTCTAAATACTACACTTCTAGAGGTAAGCAGTGATGTAAAACCAAGGCTTAAAAAAAATATACCACAATCCTTTTTTCTGCCTGTGATTGATGTGCATCCACATAAAACATTAAATGCCAATTTCTAGAGAGTTGGAATCCAACACAGCTTTAATTCAGGCATATTTAAGAGCGTACAGAGAACCGTCTATATTTGGGCGATTTTTATCCTCAGATCTTTTTCTTGCCCCCCCCCCCCAAACAGCTTTTTCAAACCTCTCCACTTTGCTGACTTCCCAGTTTATGAATCACTGTCTGTTTATTCAAGTCATTAAAGTACTATTGGCAAACTGTCCGGAGAAAGCTTTCAAAGCTAGGAGAAGGCATTACTCTCTGTCAGTCTGACAATCCATACAGTCCACGCTGCTGTAATTCAAAATAGGACAATAAAATTCTTTTAGAAACAAAGCTTCTCCTTTCCAAGGCTACTATTAAAAGTGGACTAGGGATAAATGTTGATGGTTTACAAGTTGTGGTGATTCTGAATAGAATCTCTCAGGTCATTCATATATTGGCAAAAAAGGAGAGTGGATAATTCCTTTTCTTTTTTTAATTTTCAACCACAATGAAACATACGATGAACAGTTGCAGGAACTGGGCCTGGTTAATCCAGGGAAGAGAAGGACCAGGGGAGACAGGAGAGCATCTTCCAATATTTGAGGGGCTGCCCCAGAGAGAAGGAGGGGGTCAAGCTATTTTCCAAGGCACCCGAAGACCAGACAAGGAATAATAGATGGAAACTGAACAAGGAAAGATGCAACCTGGAAATATGGAGAAATTTTCTGACAGGGAGAACAATCAACTGATGAAACAAAAGTTGCCCTCGGAAGTTGTGGGAGCTTCATCCCTGGAGGCTTTCAAGAAGAGATTGGACAGCCATTTGTCAGAAATGGTGTAGGGTCTCCTGCTTGGGCAGGGGTTGGACTAGATGACCTACAAGGTCCCTTCCAACTCTGTTAATCTGTTAAATTGTAGAATGCCACAGTTCCAATCAATTCCTTTAAAAAAAAACACCATATACCGAACAGAATTCTAAGAATTGTATTCTCAGTAAACCCCGGGATAAATATCTGAAGAATGTTGACCTACACAAATGTTTTTTCTAAATTTGAGGGAAAAAACATTATTTAATATAGAGGCATGTTTTTAAGTGAGCATGGAATCTGGCTTGCTTGGGGCTTTTTATTCTTCCTCTACTATCCAGAATTAGGGTTATTGGGAGGGGGAGGAATTGGAGGAAGGTGTGGTAGAGATACCACCTCAAGTGCATGGAGAAGCAATGATTCAGTCGATTAAGCAAACAAGCAATGTTTCTGCCTAGATAAAGCTGGCATATGGCAGCTTGTTCCAACATGGTGCCATTGGGATGCATAACTTCCCCCAGCCAATACAGCAATCATGGTTTGGGGAAGGGAGAGCTAATCACTTGGGTAGCAATGATGAACAAAGGGGTACACAAAGATGGGTTTTCAAGAGGCAACTGGACTTTCTTGTTTTTCTATGAAGATGTTTCACTTCTCATCCAAGTAGCTTATTCAGCTCTCCAGCTCTTCTCTTCAGCTGATCAACTATATTATGCTACTCAGTTGCAAACTCTTAGCATTTCTATATAGGAAGAAAGGAACAGTATTGGAAGAAAGGATGAAAATATTGTATGCTATATATTCTGAACTCTGTATATTTTATTGTTAGTACTCTGAGACGGGAGGTTAGCAAAATAAACTAAATTATCCAGTTTATAGAATCACAGAATCATAGCAATGGATTTTGGTTTGTTAATCTACAAGCTGATTCACATGAATAAATCATGTAGGCCAACAGCTTTATCTTTGAGACTAGTTCCATTTTAACTCATATTCTCATTTTTCTGACCTTAAGCTTATTTTACTAACTTGTAAATGCTTTTTTCCCAAATCAGCATGAAAAACAAACAAACCCCACCTTGCTTTTGTGCATGCATCTTTGAAGGCATGCATCTTTGCCAAGCAAATTGCTCTAATTTAATTAATTTTCACTAAACTGGGTTCATTTTTTTGCATGCATTTTTAATTGCAGGTGTGCATTGTAGAATCCAGAAAAGTGCACATATCATGGAATAAAAGTGTACAAGTGAACTCACAATAAAACTGAACACAAGATAATTTATTTTCCATCCAAATGGATTCTAGAAAATTCAGCCCACCAAAATAATTTCATTATGTGCGTGATGAATTGCCTATAGCATTTTTTTTTTTAAAAAAATCTTTGTATCTGAAATATAGCTTATTTCCAGAATGGAATTGTTTTTTCATCTCTTAAAGCAATTGGTGGTATGGTACCCACCAAAACAGCAGTGAACATATATAGGGCTAAACAATTTCTCTCAGAATAATTTCTGCTAACTGAAAGTTAGCTACTAATTTTCTTACTAAGCAAAGAAAGTTTTGTTTCGAATAATATATGATTTATGTTGTGCGTTTTTAAGGAAAATGCCTAGGATTTATGGATGCTAAGCAACCTATCCTTTTAACTAGATTTTTTTTTTTTAATAATACCTTTCCCTATCCCAGCTATCCTTAAACTTGTGGTTAGAGGAGGATAACATTTGTCTTACAGATGCTTTGTTTCCCATCATACCTCAACAATATCTAAAGCAATGTACAAAGACAAGTAATTGAAGTCTGGGAGGCAGAAGTGTGCTATTTTTCCACATGTATTCTTATTTCATATGTGGTGTTATGAAAAAGATGTATAGAAGAATAGTTGGATAAGGGCTTGGGCACCTGATAGCGAATTGTAATCATGCAATATTTTCTACAAGGTTGTAATTGATGTTCGATCCACAAATATTTTCAGAATAAAAAAGAAGCATTAATGTGGATGAATATTACCCTGTTTCCCAGAAAATACAACCTACCCTGAAAGTAAGCCCTAGCTTGATTTTTACATGTGTGCGCTATATAAGCCCTACACCCCAAAATAAGCCCTGATTAAGATCCTGCCCACTTCAGAGTGGACAGGTAAAATTATCTAGGGTGGGGATGGGGGTGTGTGGAACTGCCCTACTACTTACCTTTGGACAGTTGTGTAGCCAGGCCTCGCACACCCTGACACCTGCCTTGCTGGCCCATTTCTTCTGCAGCTGGCAAGGCTAGTAAAGCTTTCCTGAAGGCCTCTGTAGCTGATAACAAAGCTCTGGATCGATCCAGAGGTCTGTTACCAGCTTCAGAGGCCTTCAGGAAACTTTGCTGGCTACCACAGAAGAAGTTCCCGAAGGCCTTTGATAGCGAAAAGGAGGCTGGGGGCGACACACACAAGTGAGGTTAGTCAGTGGATGACATCCCCCCAAAATAAAACATGGTGCCTTTTTTGGTGGCAAAAAAATGTAAGACAGGGTCTTATTTTCAGAAAAACACAGTTTCCTAGAATGATTTGATTGCTTATTGTACCGTATGTCTATCATTAAGTGTTGTATCTTATCATTCTTTACTCTTGATGAATGTATCTTTTCTTTCATGTACACCGAGAACATATGCCCACTTGGCCAATAAAGAATTCTATCTATCTATCTATAGTTAGATGTTATTGCCAAGGTAGGGATCTATTCTTCCCTAGCCTCCCTAATTAAGCAAGGACATCATTAAGCTAATTTGGAGTGAGAGCTCTCATTCTCCTTTTCTGCCCTCCTTTTCTGCCCTCATTCTGAACTATCACTATAAATACATTGGCTGCCTAGTTCTGAAAACATTCAGGGAGACAGGCCAAAAAAAGGTGATTCTTCACATCTAGAAAAGCTTCTGTGAATTGCTTTGTTGGCTCAGCCTTAGATTTACACACAGAGGGAGACAGACAGAGCATAGCAGAAGTCTACAAATGCTGATGTGCACATTTAGATAAATAATGACCAACATGTGTCTAATATTTGTAAAAGCAATCATCTCATTTCTAAGGTTAGGCCACCATCTTCTGGTTGCTGCCTATAAGTGCTCCACCAAATATGTTTTTTACACATACAGTATTAACAGAGTTGAGAGGGACCTTGTAGGTCATCTAGTCCACCCTCCCCGCTCAAGCAGGAGACCCTACACCTTCGTGAAAAGTCTTCTCTACTAAATGTCCCCATTTTCAGACCATGTTTCACAGCTGTCTGTATTTTTATTAATTTTTGAGCAAAGCCTACTGTATTACACCATTTCTCTCTTTTATGTCTTCTGCAGAGATTATGTAGAATTAAGTGGCGAAAATCCATATTTTTGAGGTTCGAATCTTACATGGCCTAATTTACTTCTGAAGAAAACCCAGAAGCAATCGTAACAAAGAGAAACCCTGATGAAATAAATAACCACAATTATCAGCATCAAAGATTAAATCTTTAAAACCATAGGGAATTAAGGGTAACAGGGAAAATTGAGATGAACTATGTGTAGCAATGTGGAACAGCCAAAGAAAGCATGTCTGTCTGTCTAGTCTTTCTTTCTTTCTTTCTTTCTTTCTTTCTTTCTTTCTTTCTTTCTTTCTTTCTTTCTTTCTTTCTTTCTTTCTTTCTTTCTTTACTTTATTTTTCTTTTTCTTTTCCTTCCTTCCTTCCTTCCCCTCCCTCCCTCCAAACTTTCTTCCTCCCTTCATCCTTCTTCCTTCCTTCCTTTCCTCTTTTATTCCTCCCTCCCTCCCTTTCTTATTCTCCCTCCCTTCTCCCTCCCAACTTTCTCCCTCCCCTCCCACTTTCCTTCTTCCTCCCTCCCTTCTTCCTCCCAACTTCCTCCCTTCCCTTCCTTCTCTCTTTCCTCCCTCCCTTCCTTCTTCCCAACTTTCTCCCTCCCCTTCTCCCATCCTCCCTTCTGTACCATCTCACTGCTTTCTTTCTTTTCCTTCCTTCCTTCTTTCCTCCCTCCCTCCCTCCTTCCCTCCCTTTCTCTCTCTCTCTTTCTCCAGAAGGGATAGCAAGATCAAAAGACAAAGTTACACAATAAGGTGGAATAGTTTGCTGCATCCAATTAATCCAAGAGTTAATGGATACGAGACGAGCAGCAAATAAATTTCATAAATAAAACAAATAATAAACAAATTACATCTGCAAGAGAATGAACAAGAGAGGCCTTACTAAACACCAACAGGCCAACAAAAACGGGCCTTACTTTCCCCTCCGTTACATTAATTACGGGATAGCCAAGCCTGCAGCAGTCCACGAGTAAAAAATAAACTCTTAAGCCAGAACATCTAGCCAGGAAAATGGATGGCGGGGGTATTTAACTACAGTGATTTGATCTCGTAACAGAAAAAAAGTTATCTAAAGGATGGATGTGTGTTGCCCGTATCATTTTTTTTTCCATAGAAAAATAAGTCAGAAGCAAGATGATTCTGCAAAAGAACAAATGGCCGCCACGCATTGGCACCGATACCATCAACTAACAAAAATATTATGCCGATAACACTCACACGGAGGTGGCAAGTTGCTTATGAACACGACATCAAAGAAAAGGGTGTCATTTCACCAATGACATGCGGCCAAGTG